>NC_140504.1:81784136-82069136 GCF_964339955.1 Pipistrellus hanaki | reverse complement strand
AAGTGATCATGGAAACATTAAAATAAACCTTTCATTGAGCAGTCATTCAGTTTAGCTTTTGGAGTTGATTGAATGTATTGTAGAGCATTGTTAATGCTGACCTTATTGAAATTATTATACAATGTAGGGTGCTTATGCACTTTGCGGTTTCTTATTATTTGCATTTACTGTGCCTTATTTCTAGTAAGTGGCCAATAAATAATGGGGGAGTAAATAAAAATTAGCAAACAGTAACTCATTTCGCTATTATAGTTTATATTTATGTATTTCTTTTTTTAGATTTGTTTTATTGATTTTTAGAGAGAGAGGAAGGGAGAGAGCTAGAGAGACAGAAGCTTCCATGACAGAGAAACATCATCCATCAGCTGTCTCCTGCACACTCCCTACTGGGAATTGAACCAAGAGGTCCCTGGATTCATGCTCAACCATTGAGCCACACCAAACTCTATTTATTTTATAACATTTTTTAAATCTCTTTGTCAGTAGAAAACAAAGGGATAGGAAAAAGTAGGTTTATAGTTGTCCTTACGGAAAATTATAAACAATATAATAATCTTAATATAGAAAGAGGTAATATGCAAATTAGGCCAGGATACCATATCGGGACAACCAGACAGGAGAAGGTTCGTGTGCAGGTGAGGCCCAGAGTGGAGATGGAGACAGAGACGGGGGCCCTGACTGAGCCGGTGCAGCTGCAGTGGCCCAGAGTAAACACAGACAGGGGTGCCAGGGGCGGAGGGAGGAAACTGGGGTTGGCCGAGCCACCACACCAGCTCAGGCAGCTCCAGAGTCGACACAGGCACGGGGGCAGGGGGAGCTGGGGGCAGAAGTCAGGCGCAGGTCCAGGCCGCCCATGGTGGCAGTCTGGCCTGACTCCCGCAGCTGCCCGCAGGGTGCCTCCTCTTATGGCCAATCCCACACTGGGCCTCTAGTAAGTAATGAGATTAAACTCTGCTTTGTGTATTCGTGACTGAAAACCTATTTTTCCCCACCTCGTATATTCTGCTGTGCTATAACAAGTGTGTGTGTGGGGTGCATGTGCTATAATAAATGGGGGACATAAAGTATCAGAATCTAAGAAACATGGTCCATCTCTTTTAAAAACTCTATTCCCCCCCTTTAAAAAAAAAAATATTTTATTGATTTTCCACGGAGAGGAAGGAAGAGGGATAGAGAGCTAGAAATATCGATGAGAGAGAAACATCGACCAGCTGCCTCCTGCACACCCCCCACCAGGGATGTGCCCGCAACCAATGTACATGTCCTTGACCGGAATCGAACCTGGGACCTTTCAGTCCACAGACCGACGCTCTATCCACTGAAAACTCTATCCCTTTAAATCTGCATGTTGGGTAAAGGAGAACAGTTGTGTAGATGCAATATAAAATTCTAAAATATGTGATTTTAATATATGTGACAAAATATAATAAATCTTACAAAATTGATGATCACTCTCCTGAATCAGTGAAATTGAGGGTAGAGAGATGAGGAACAGTTACATCATTTCATCACATTGCATTCTTCAGTAAATGTAAAATTCAACCGAATAATTTGGGGTAGTGAACATACAATATATAGATGACTTACTATAGAATTATACATATGAACCCATGTAATTTTATTAACCAACCAGAGTCAAATGAACAAAATTCCTGCAAGGGGCTCGGCCCTCGCAGCCAGGGCTTCGTCTGGAAGATCATCCAGGAAGTCATTCAGTTGTAAGGTCTAATTAGCATATTATGCTTTTATTATTATAGATGTCCCCACAATAAATTTAAACACACACACACACACATGATTCAAGACAGAATACTTAGCTTAACTCTTTATTTATTGTTTCTTAGAAATTTATATCAAAACTTCACCTGTTAATATGACATCAACAATATGTAATTAAACTTAGTAAACTGCAAGTTGAAGATTAGGTGGTTTGTCAATTTATATAAGAAAAAAAATATTAGAAATAAACATTTTTCCTACAATATTCAGACTTCTTTTGGTTTATATCTTGAAACAACTTACATAGACAACCATTCAATTTAGGATAAATGCTGTTATATAAAAACAGACAGTTTTATATGGGTTTGGTTAAATGAAGTAGCAAATGAACAAAAATAAGTCATTAAAAATGGCTTAATAGTTCATTCAAACCACTGATGACCACTATTTATGTGCAAGGGTGTTCCCAACTTTCTCACCAACCCTTCTGCTTTCCATTTGGCATGAATCCCAATTTCTGCTGTGTTAATATTTGCTCCTGGGAAGAGATGAAGGAAAAAAGGTCCATAAGGTTTCCATTGGCCCAGATAGGAGAAACATCTGCTGGATTCAAGAGCAGCTTGCTGGCTGAAATCAGCAGGGAGAATTGATGCCTATCAAACCTGCCATATGAGTTGATATTTCCTGTGCCCTGTGGCTAAGCAAGCTTAATCAAGAAAAATAAGGAAGCACATTGTAGGGCAAATTTTTCTTATTAAATAAGCATTATATATATTTTAAAGTAACTCCCATAAGATTATAAACAATGAGTTTAGTACTGTAAAATTCAATTTCTAGCAAACAAAATATATTGGATTATTTTATGATTAATTAGATTATTTTGAGTAATGATGGATTCCATGCATTTAGAACTTGTTTAGGTTTGATCCTTAAACTTGAAGAATTGATTAATATTTTTCTTGGTGATAAAAAGCTTGCCATATTTGTAGGCAATTTTAGGATTAGCTTTTCAATAATTTCAATAGTGAGATTTGGGATTATAGTCTCCAAATGTAAAGTTAATAAATTGCTACTAAATGTAATTATTGATATTTACATACAAACACATATATTTGCCATTTGGAAAGAAGTTGCATTCAAAAATGAATACTTATTTCCATGTTGCTACCAATACTCTGAACCCTTGGTATTATTATTATTATTATTATTTTACAATTGTCCTCTGAGTCTGTAGCTCATCCTATTCAATGCCCTAAATTGGAAAAGTCTGTACTTTCCAAAGTCTGTTAACATTTTTTATTAACACAACACTCAGTAGATATCTAAATTTGAGAAATGAAATATCAGCATTTATTAATAATACTAGGGGCCCAGCTCACAAATTTGTGCACCTTGAAAGGAACTATGAACTGAGAGGCTCCAGTAGGCAAAAGGGCAGGTCTGAACCCATCCTTCATGCCCCTGCCTGGCCCCTCCCACCATGTCTCCTCCCCCCCCCATCTGCCCCCAGTGCTCTGTCTGCAGACAGCCCCACTTTTGCCACTGCTGCTCTCATGCGCTGCGGGCGCCATCCCTGCTTGCACATGCTGATGGTGTGGAATGATTGGGGATGGCACTAGCACAAGTGGTGGCTGCTGCTCCAATCATCCCTTGGGCACAAGTGGTGGCTGCTGCTCCAATCATCCCTTGGGAGCAGGAGGAGGTGGAGAAATCCTCAGGGGCAATCAGGGTCAGCAGCTACTCTTCACATCTATTCCAAGTAATCAGGAACAGTGTTGGGCACTGGCAGCAGGTGTGAGCAGGGCCGGCACCAGCAGCAGGTGCAAGTGCTGGGCAGGACCATAGCGCTTGGGAGCAAAGAATTTTCAGTAACCCCCAGAGGCTTTCCCTGATGACAGCAACCAGTGCCCCACCTTGGTCTGGCACCCCTGCTCACCTGCTCCACCATCCCACCGCAGACAACACCTGACATGTTTTGCACATGCCCCCAGTGGTCAGCACACATCATAGCAACTAGTTGTTTGGTTGTTCCAGTTGTTCTGCAACATCTGATCTATTTGCATATTAGCCTTTTATTATATAGGATATGTCAGTGTAATGTGTATTGTATTCATATATATTTAATACTAGAGGCCCAGTGCACAAAATGTGTGTATGCGAGGGTCGGGGGACTCAACCTGACCTGCATCCTCTCACAGTCCTGGAGCCCTCAGGAGATGTCCAACTGCTGGATTAGGCCCGCTTCCCATGAGGAGAGCTGGGAGAGTCTCTTGACACCCCTACTGTGCTCCCCAGACATAAACCAGGCTTCTGGCTGAGCCATGATCCACCTGTGGGAGTGCACTGACCACCAGGGGGCAGCTCCTGTGTTTAGCGTTTGCCTCCTACTGGTCAGCGTGCATCATAGCAACCAGTTGTTTGGCCATTCTGTTGATTTGCATATTAGCCTTTTATTATATAGGATGTATAAAGAGAAAAAGATATTTACATACCAAAATCTATCATCTATCTATTCATCTACCTGTCTATCATCTCTTTATATATCTGTCATTTTATCTCAGCACACACCTTTGGTTTCAGATATGTCAAAACCTGTAAGACTATGATTTTGAAATGACAATCTATTATTGCCCAAATTGCATGTAGAATTCATAAAATAAACAAATAGAAACAGTTTCAATATTTAATTTGAAAAATCTTTACCTCACCAGAGAGATTATGTGGAAATTTTCTTTATTTTTAAACCTGATATAGTTGTAATGCCCATTTTGCTAGAGCAGAATGGAATTCTTGGTTTCATATGCATAGTGATACTAATGAGAAACAACAGACTTGATTGATATCCAACTATAGGATTACCCAAAAGTCAAAATACACGTGATACAATAAGAATATCAACAACTAGCAGAGGTTTTGTGATTCCTTGAAGTGCTCCTCAAAGTGCAGTTACTCCTGATCCCAGACTAGACTGAATCCACCTGAGCCAAAAGCTCTGGAGTCCATTCAGTTTTTTGGCCTTGCCAATCACCCGCCCTTTTCAAGATTATGCCGTCAGTTCCCATTCTCTGATACACCTTCATATAACCAATACTGATAATTTATTATTCAATAAATCATTGCAATAATGAAATGCAGGTACCTAGTCTGGTATCGATACATACCAACCTTTCTGGTTCTCATTTATTTTGAATCCAGGACAGATGTAAGATTTTTTTTTTTAAATATCAAAGATGATTCAAGCAATAGTTAAGATTGTAGGGTTTTCTGAGACTAGACATAAGACCAAGAACCAGATATTACCCTTTCTTTCCAATGTTGATGTGAAGAGACCATTGGGTTTCCTATGAATATAAATATATATATTTTCCCATTTATCATTTTGCAACATCTCTCCAGAACAAACATTATTCAAATTTAAGAATTCAGATGAGATTTTTTTTCATTCCATCTCAATGTATTATATTCAAGTTTAATTTTAATAATTTCCATTAAAAATTAATTTTAACTTTTTTAAATTAACATATTATAACTCTCCAAAAAAAGAATATAAGAAGATATTAATTTCTTCTCTGCGTTATCAGAAGTAAAATTCTTTGAGCTGGCTTATGTGTACTAATCTATACAAAATATCTAGTTTCTTTTTAATATTTCCCCACAGTAGTTTCCACTTGGTCTCACAGGGCAATGTTCCCCTAGATCTAATGTGGCACTACAAAGGACTTAAACATCAAAGCATGTAAACATGGACAAGATGGGTGAAATCAACATTAATGAAATCTTTGTGCATTCAGAAATGATCAAACATTGGAAAACACATCCTATTAACCATTGTGTTATTACATATTGTTTTTCAAAAGGGAGCTTGTTCCTTTGGGAATATGCCAAGTTGATTCATAAGTTACTGTATATTGATCCACACGTAAATAATTAAGGTGACATCATTTTTTGACACAATGTTCATATTTCCAAAATGTGTTTCCAGCCTTAGCCAGTTTGGCTCGTGGTTAGAACATCACCCTGCTGACCAAAGTGTCACAGGTTCAGTTCCTGCTCAGGAGCATGTACCTTGGTTATGGATTCGTTACTTGGCCCCAGTATGGGCATGTGCCTGAGGCAACCAATTAATGTTTCTCTCCCCACTCTTCCCTTCCTTCCACTCTGAAAATCAATGGGGAAAAATATCTTGGGTGAAAATTAAAAAGAAAAGAAAAAAGTGTGCCCAGCCCTGGATGGTGTGGCTCATTTGGTTGAGCATCCCCCAATGCATCCAAAGGTTGTGGGTTTGAATCCTGGTTCAGGTTGTAGATTCCATTACCAGTGAGGGGCATGCGGAAGGCAGCCAGTCAATATTACCCTCTCACATAGATGTTTCTATCTCCCTCTCCCTTCCTTTCTCTCTAAATGTCAATAAACTATTTTAAAAAAGGACTTCAGACAATTGAACTTATTTTTTTTTTAAATATGCCTACCATGCTCACTTATGCTTGTTAGAAAATTAAAAGTAATAGACACTTGTTTCTCTGCTATCAAGGACTTTGAACATGTTTCAGGTTATAGAGTAATGGTGACCTTGGGATACAAATTCTGTTATGGAAAAAAAAAAACTCTTTCTATGATATCAGTCAAAAGAGGAACCATTTTATAATGTTTACTAGCATAAATGTACTCAAACAGGGGAAAAGCTCAAATGTTTTGTTACCTCACTTTTGTAGTCTTTTATGAACTCATTATTTATTTAAAGGCATGGTATTGTTATCCACTCAGGGAAATATATCTTTGCCAAAGAAAACTCTCTTAAAAACAATATTTACAGCAATACTTTCCTTTCTCCCAGATAACTGTGGCAGTTTTAAAAATAAGCAGTAAAACAGAAGTCCTCCATTGTTAATATCAAGGAACTTCTATAGGCAATGGGTTTTAACGTGGATGTCTAGCAAAGAGTGCAGCTCAATTGACTGAGTGCTGGCCAGTGCAGGAAAGGTCCTAGCTTTGATCCCAGGCCAGAGGACATGCTCAGGTTGCTGGGAGGTCCTTGCAGGAGGTAGCCAATCAATGTTTATCTCTTACATTGGTGTTTCTCTCCCTTCCTGTCTCTCTAAAAATCAATAAAAGCACATTAAAAAATAAAACAGTGGGAGGTATATAGGAATTTGGGTAACACTTCTGTATTAGTACAAGCTCAAGTCAGTAAAATACGGGTTTCCATTTACTAGAAGGTTATTTACAGTATAAAACAAATATGAAGAGATTAGTTACATTTACAAATAAATTATCCCATGATTTAAGGAATTTTTTTTTGATATTTTCTCAATAAGGTTCTTGACTCTAAACACAATTTTTATAGTGATTTATCTCTGAGATTAAAAATCTTTAGTTTGAGGATAATGATAAATCAACAGAAAAGCAACATTTTCTGAAAATTTATACTGAATAACTGCCATTGTATATAGAATAATTGTAAGTTCCTCATTGTGACATAAAAAGTTCTACATTGTTTGGCTGAAATTTCTCTGTATCTCATCTTGGGCCATCACATCCATTTCTTCTAATGTAGATTCACTGCATGTTTATTTCTCCCTTCCCTCCCAGTTCCCCCCACCCCAACCCCATTTTCTTTAATAGCCAATCTTTTTCTCCTTATGGTCAGGACTTTCACATTAACTAATTATTTACTTTTTGGAATACTGGCCCCTTCTCTTTAACATTTTTGTCGTCTAGTAATTTGTAAGTGACTTGTTCTTTCTCCCCATTTAGGTTTCAGTTGAAATGCAAACATATTCTTTTATATATCAGAGAGGAAGGGAGAGGAAGAGAGAGATGTTATCCACTCAGGAAAGCTAGGACCTTTCCTGCACTGGCCAGCACTCAGTCAATTGAGCTGCACTCTTTGCTAGACATCCACGTTAAAACCCACATCAGTGATGATAGGAAATCATTTATTGGCTGCTTCCTGCACATTGGACAGAGCCCACAACCCAGGCATGTGCCCTTGACTGGAATCAAACCTGGGACCATTCACTGATGCTCTATTCACTGAGCTAGGGCTCAAATGTCAACTTTTTCTTAATCATGTCTTTCCTTTATATCAGCAATGTTCAACTTTTTTCAGCTCATGGAATACATAAACTAATTACTAAAATATTTGCTGCACACCAAAAAATACATTTTTTTTGCCAAATTGACAATAAAATAGGTATAATTTTGATTCATTCACACTGGGGTTGGGGGGAGGAAGAGGGCTATTGTGTTGGCTGTTATTTTTCTTTTTCTTTTTTGGCAATTTAAGTAAAATCATTAACTAGCAACAATATGTTAGACACACACACACACACACACACACACATACACACACACATACACACACACACATATACGTATATATACTAGGGGCCTGGTGCATAAAATGTGTGCACTGCCGGGGTTGTCCCTCAGCCCAGCCTGCCCCCTCTCAGAGACTGGGAGCCCTCAGGTGATGTCCAATTGTCAGCTTAGACCTGCCCCTGGTGGCTGCAGTCTGGCCTCCCTTTCTGGGAGATGACCAGGTTGATCAGGGGAAGGCACCAGCTCCATCACCCCCCTGCTGCTGCCACTGCCGGCCACCACAGCTGCCAATGTGTTTTCATCAACCCAGACTCCAGTCCCTTCACCAGGAAAAAATGACAGCTTTCTTTAGGCATTTTCAAGATGTGTCTTTCATATGAGATTTATTTATTTAATATTTATTTATTTATTTATTTATTCATTTATTTATTTAATCCTCACCTGAAGACATGTTTCCATTGATTTTTAGAGAATGTGGAAGAGAAAGGGAAAAACAGAGATAAACATCAAAGTGAGAGGAACACTTTGATTGGTTGCCTCCTGCATGAGCCCTGACCTGGGCCAGCCAAGGAGAAGCCTGCAACCTAGGTACATGACTTTGATCAGAATCAAACCCGGACCCTGTGGTAGGCAAGCCTACCTTTGTTTTTCTTCTCCAGAAGCGTGGTGGAAAAGCCCTAAATCACCTTTTTGGATTTTTATACCCAAGTTACTAAGAATATTACCAGTGGCATACAGGGAGCTTAACCAATGAGTGGTAAGAAAAGATGTTTCCTCCGAAATCAGTTTGGCTCAGTGGATAGTGCATTGGCCTGAGGACTGGAAGGTCCCAGGTTCAATTCCGGTCAAGGGTATGTACCTGGGTTGCGGGCACAGTAGGGGGTGTGCAGGAGGCAGCTGATAGATGTTTCTCTCTCATTGATGTTTCTAACTTTCTATCCCTCTCCCTTCCTCTGTTAAAAAAAAAAATCAATAAAAATATGGTTAGGAGAAGAATGAAAGAAAAAAAGAAGAGAGAGAGAGAGAGAGAGAGAGAGAGAGAGAGAGAGAGAGAGAGAGAGAGAGGAAGGAAGGAAGGAAGGAAGGAAGGAAGGAAGGAAGGAAGGAAGGAAGGAAGGAAGGAAGGAAGGAAGGAAAGAAGGAAAGAAAAAAAGATGTTTCCTCTGTAGTTCACATCTATAGATTCTGATCTCTGCCTCCATTCATGTCAAGGCCTAAAGCCTCTGGGCTTGGGCAGGGCCCCCCCACCTCCTCCCAGCTCCCTCCAATCGCCAGCTCCATCCCTGCCCAAGCCCAAAGCTCCCTCTGATCACTGGCTGCACCCCTGCCAAGGCCTAAAACTTCAGGGCCTGGGCAGGACCCCCAGTTCCCTCCGTTCACCTGCTCTGCACCTGCCCAGGACCAAAGCCTTGGGGCCTGGACAGGGGTCTCCCAGCTTGTTCTGATCGCTGGCTCTGCCCTTGCCCAGCAGCCCTCTGGCTCAGGCCCTTCCCAGGTTGCTCAGGACCCATGAGGGCCTATCTCAGAGTGACCTGGGTGCTGAGGAAGTTCCCAGAACCCAGGCTGCTGGGCACCTATGTATGCAAATTAATCTCTGTCTTTGTTGGGTTAATCTGAATACTCACTCTGATTTACTTTGCGCATAGCAGAGGTAAGGTCAATTTACATGTTTGTCTATTATTAGATATGATATATATATATTATGTGGAATTAGGGAAAACCAGCATGATAACCAAAGTGCGAATATCATCTCAATTTAAACCTGCCTCACTATCTAAAACTAAATGTGTTAGTTATCTTTTGTATATTTGAAATAATTATATATTTGTAATTAAGATTAATGATACTTGCTTTATTTTCTTAGAAGTTTTTCATTTAATTTATTCCTAGGAATGTTACTAGGTATTTAACTTTTTCTCAAAGCTATTTAAATATTTTAAAAGGTATTACAATTAAATAATATGTCTAATTTTCTTTAAATATAAACTGATGAACCAAGAGACAGATATAGAGAAAGTAAAGCAACAGGCAGACTGTCAAATTACAGTGGGGAGGGTAGGGATATCAGGGGGAGATAATAGATCAACCGAAGGACTTGTATAAATGCATATAAGTACAACCAATGGACATAAAACTATGGGGAGGGAGGGGATGTGTGGGAGGGAGGGAGGGGGGCAATAAAAAAAATCAAGAAAATATGTAAAAAATAAATAAATAAATAAATAAATAAAATAAAATAAAAAAATCTGAAAAAAAAAAAAAATAAATAAATATATCAACCTTCTAAGACCTACCAGATGGAACAAAAATTTTTTGTCATTTTTCCCTTTTTTAGTTTCAGGTTAAAGTTTTTCTCATGGACTTTAATTTTAAACAGTTATGTCCCACCCAGCCCATTTCCCCCAAGAAGATTGATTATTGTACTCTCAGCACTATATTCCTCACTCTGTCTTCAGAAGAGTTCTACCATCTGTATATTCCTTTCCAGAATATTTTCTCCAGGTTGACATCTCAATTTAGAATTTAGTTCCATGATTGAGTTTCACTGTGAATCAGACTGTGATTTTGGTCATAAATTTATTTTCTCTGGAAGGCTGCCTCTCAAATATTCATCAGTTAGCAAGGATAGCAGTCAGTTCTAGGTCTTGATCATTCACCCTGAAAACAGTACTCAGAAAGATAAAATGACTTTATGCACACTTGATAATCACTATGCAAACCTGTTTTGAAGTTATAGAAATATTTTTTTAAATCTGCTTATTCTTTTATATAGCTTTACAAGACATACAGTGTCCTTTTTATTTTAATCATACTTCCTTTTATTTTTATTCTTCTATAATGTAGTAGTTAAAAAATCTATTTGTATAGGTAGAAAAGTAACCTTGTGAATATAAATGTGAAAAAATTGAAGTTCACTTTTTTCTTGAAAATCTGGGGCAGGTTGGGACCCAGGTGGGGAGAAGCAGTGGGGGGAAATGAGGGAACATATGTAATACTCTCAAATACAAAGATTAAAAGAAAGAAAATTGTATGATTTCATTCAATATATTTTTGAGAGAGTTTAGGACATGTGAGGAAATTAAACTAGACAAATTAATAAAAATAAAAAATATATTTAATATTTTGATCATAAAAATCTACTTTGGTTGTAAAAATGGGTATATTTATATTTACTTTAGTTCACCATGTCTATAGTTTAGACAGCTTTTTGTTCATTATACATTTTTTCAGAGGGTGAAAACACAAAACAAGCTAAGAATGGAGATACAGGTTAAAAAATGTTGGAGATATATATTTTTTTAAATTATATAATGCGAAAGCAAAACAACCACTATGCAAAATGTAGAGAAACCATAAAACAATGTTTCCCAGGATTTTATAAATATTCTTTGAGGCTTAGAATTTTGTAATTTAAGGAAAACAATGTTTGTGATACAACTGAGTATAAAATTAATAGAAGAAATATGCAAAATCTATTTTATGTAGAAAGAATGATTGTGCTGGGGATATTTACAATATAGAAGGCTGAGGTATACAATCACACAATTTTATTTTTTTTAATGGAAGGGAAGGCACTGACATTGTATTTTACCTACATTACAGATTTCCCCAGGGCCATCCCCGATACTGTTAATCAAGAATTAATTTTATTATAAATTATATCAGAGCCTCAGCAAACCATAACTAGTCTTAATATAATGTAGTTAACTGGGTCGCCTGCTCACCATCATTGTGTAGGTCAATCGAAACAATGCAAGAGTTATCCCGTAAGTCCCCTGATCTGTTATGGGCGTCCAGGAAAACCTATGTACACTTTCTGGAAAAGAAAAAGAGAGGTGAAATTTCTGCAGGAGAATTGCGATTCTCTGGGTCAGGAGCTGCGGGAGCCATTGTAAATCTGAAGAAGCCTTTTGTCATGGATCACAGGCCAGCAAAGAACTAGGGCCAAGCTTTGGGTACACAAAAGTTTCTGCTCCAGAAGTTGGGAACAGAATGGGTTCCTCACAATGGCCACAGTGAACACCAGGATCTGGTCCACAGCATTGTAATTGCTGAAGCTGTCAACTTGGCATTCTTACAACCTGATATCAGGAGGAGAAAGCCCTTCCAACCTTCCCTGGCCTTGCAAGACCCTGTGCCCGCCAGCTTTGTTTCTTTCCTGCCTTGGTCTGGCAGCTGCGATGGAACACAGGTCTCTGAAGTGCTTCCTGTCTCTATGGAAACTGGCAAGCGGCACCAGACCCGTGGCCATGCTCCATAGCGGCTGGGCAGAGGGGCGGCGCAGAAGGTGGATACCAGGTGTTGTACTCCATAAGGCAAGCGGAATAAAGAAAGCATGAAGCAGAATCAGAGAAAAATAAATGATATGTGGTAGCCTAGGAAAACAGAATGCTTAATTTTTCGGATAAAGCTAAGAGATAGAATGAAGTAATGAGAATCATGTCTAGAAAATTCTAAGTATTTGAAAGAACAGAGGGACATTCCAAAAGTGGAAACACTTCTGCACTTAGTCTTAATTTTCTCTCTAATTTCTTTCTCACATGATGGAGCATTCATCACACTTCTCTTAAGAATTATAATTTTGCATTAATGGCATTTTCAATCCAATAGGCTTTAATATGCAATATGCATTTCAGTCCTTACAATTACTGAGCCACAACTTTCACATTAGAAGAGGTTATTTGTTTAGAATGCCCTCAATAATTTAGTGGAAATAATATCATATTATTGTGTGCATTTAGATATACTTCTAGCAACAAGAATGAGCTTGAATTTTCTAAGATGCAGGCTCTCTGTATAAATATCCTTAACTAGTTGATGAAATAGATGACAGAAAGAGATAGAAACACAAAACTGAGAGTAGTTGAAGGGGAAATCCTAAAGAATAGTAGAATACCTTCATTATTTCATTTAAAAATGAGTCATCTATTTCTGTCATTGCTTATTGAGGTTGGTATTTGAGATCCTTTAATTTATTTTGTAAATACTTATCTATTTGGTATCTGCACTTTTCATAAGCAAAATATGAGAACTTTAATATGAAACCAGTATTTCACATTTAAAATAGGGTTCTTGAGAGGACATAAAATGTTTTAAAACAAATCAAAACATTATATAGGCCACTTGATTCAGGTGCCAATAACATGAATTAATTTTTTTATAGACTATGTTGACAGTTTTCACTAGACATAAATATATTCCATTCTAAAGAAAGGGTCAAAATACAGGGCATTATTTATCTCAGGAGAAATACAGGGCATTATTTATCTTAGGAGAAATGTTCACTTTCTTATTGAAAAACAGTACCTTAAATTCTCTTCACATTTGTTCCCCTTCACTGTTTTTAAATCTGGTTCTTCCTCTGAGAAAGTTTTGCTCATTTTCAGGAAGAAAAATAATGAGGGTCCTCAGTTCCTGTTAAATAGCCCACAAAATTTGATCATTTACTCTGAAAAATCATGGACTGTAGCACACTCCCTTTCACATGTGAAAAGGCTCAACCTCTGCCTGTCTGTCTAGATATATCTCAGGTGATTATTGCTCTCAGTAAGTAAGCACTCATGCACAGTGTGCACTGATCCATTGCCATGGCCCAAGTTTAATCTTTAGCATAGGAAGCGAGTTGGAGAAAAGCATTGCCTTTACTCAGCATCCATTCCAGAGATAGCAAAGCTTGAGTGATGCTGTCTTTGGAAGCGGAGCCATGCGTTGAGATCACTGTTCAAACACACAACTTCCCCTATCTGCTCTCTTTCAACAATGCAGCTGGCTTCAAAGATTTCTCATCACTGCTTTGTTTCTTGCCTCTTCATGCTGAGGGCACACTTCAGCCTTCACGGAAGCTAAGGTGGCCATAATTGAGAATTTGTTTCTTTATGTCCCATGTGATAGAGTGCTAGGTCCTTGGTTGTCAGAGAGTAAAGGCACATGTGAAATGTGGGCGGAAGACACTTCTTAACTAACCGAGGTTCAAGGAGTCAAGACTGAGCTCACTTGATTTTGAACTTGGTAGTTCCTAATCTCGACAAGGAAAGCTTTGGACTATTATTTCCTTAAGTATATGACAGATGGAAACATTGAAGGAATAATAGCAGCTGCTCTGTCTGCAATTTAAAGATGACCTGCAAAGCTATCTTTTCAGAATACTGACTAATTACTCTTTGCTAAATTGTCTTTCATGGCAATGAATTACCAAATTATTTTCATATGACTACTAATACTAACTTAAGTGGCTTTTAACCACTGATGCTAGTTAGTGACAACCTAAGGGGGAAAAATAGTAGCACAGAACAATTATCCATGTAGAAAAAAGACATCTTATCTGAAATATTTTGTAATCAGAACAGTTGTGAGAAGGGAAAGAGGACTTTGTGAAGTGATTTGAAGAAAAAAAAATGGTTAAAGAAGAGGCTCAAAATATGAAAGAAAAGAACTTCAAAACCAGCATTAAACCTGTATTAGAAAGATTCATTGTTTTTCATGAACAAATTGAAACAAAATAAAACTCCTAATTTATGCTAAAAATGCATGCAACAGCTCCACCAAGAGGCGTCCAGGGTGGCTTCCTCGGTGGTGTGCTGTACATGCACATGTTTAGCAACTGCCTCTGTGGGGGTAAAGAAAGAAAAGGTTGGCCTGGATTGTTTGCCAGTTTCCACCATGAAAATAATCCCAATGTGGTCAATTTCAAGGTACCAACATACCTCACTGAGCATGAAGTCAGGAGACTGCAGTTGTCTCTCCCAGCCTCGGGAGCCCAGCTGCTCCTACTTAAGTTGAAGATGCTTCCTTTACTTACTAAAAATAGATGCAAACAGTTTAATTGCATTTTGGAAATGTTTGATTTCAAACTAGCTGCTTCTTTTATAACACTTATGCAGTCAAAATTTTCACTTCACTTTCAAAGCAGCTCAGGGGTTAAACACATGAGATCTGGAGACAGAATGCAAGAGTTCCAAACCTGTCTCTCCCCTTCCCAGCTCTGTAGCAGTGGGCACATTTTTCAAGGTCTTCTTGCAGCTGTCCACTCCTCTTCTGGGTAGAGATTGACAACATTGTTGGCATGAAAATTAAATCCTTGCTGAAGGAGAGGTACTTAGGATAGTGTTAAACATATTCTGGATGTTCAGTTAAAGTTAGCTGTGGTTTTCATGTGTTTACCACTGGTTTAGTGACAATTGAGGGATGGCATGACATAGGAAGGGCATGTGGGCATAACAAATATCCAGGCCTGTAATAAATTTTATGAGAGTTTATTTGAGCCAAACTGAGGGCATGTGGCAGGGAGCAATATATCAAATGCAGCTTCTTTTATGCATTTGTGATTAAGGAGGGAACTAAGGAAAATGATGAAGGGCTGGGAGAAAGCAAGGTGGGGGTCTGATTACAGGGTAGTTAATAGGATTATGTGTTTTCTGGCTTTAATGACTGGTATTACTTTTGCATTTCAAAGGTGTGTTGACCTAGATGAGAAGAACAATGAGCAGGGTTGACTTAATACTTTACTAAAGAAGTTAGGGGGCTGAGGCATGACTACCCTGTGAATTTATAATCAGATGATCCTGTGAGGCCACTTTCCATATAACCCCCCCCCTTTTTTTTTCCATCCACAGGTACTATTAAAAATGAATGTTGATAAAAGGGAAATTTCACTGTGAAGGGAAGATAAAATACTTTTAGTCACATAAATTTTATCTTCTTCAAAGGGCTTATGTAGAACTTATTATACTTAATATTCAAGAAGTCATTGTCTTCTAAGTTTTCCCCCTCTGGAGCATACATTTGGCACAGTCAGTCTTTTCATGTCCTGGTTTGGGAGCTGACAATGGTGTTAGGTATGTCTGTTCTAGGAATTAGTCTCTCTTCTCCTCCGTTTTGACCATGAACCAATGCAACAGACTTGAATTACTCTGATCATTCTATCACAGGTTCCTCTGCAAATGCTAGCCACTAGTCTTAGAATATTCTTTCATTTTAGACAATATGTGCCAATTGAGAATTCTGATTCACAACAAAGAAAGTTAAGCGATGTAGCTGACTCAAAAATACATAAGATGCCTTGTTACCTGACCCTTAATTAGCTTAGAAACAAGTGAGAGAGACTGATATTTATGCACATAATAAAATGACATAAACACACTGAGGGAAGGAGGAAAATGATGGGTATAGGTTGCCTGGGAAAACAGCCAACTTCTGCACATCTAAATTGGAAGTTCGAGTTAAATCCAAATTTAAATACCATCATGAACTTGTTTTAGAATGACTCCTCTGAAACCTAGGATGGTGGTGAGCTTAGGCAGAGTAAGTAGAGAGTAAACAGCACCACACCTAGACTACCTTCTTTCTTCCTTTCCATCACACTCCCTTTTAATGTTTCTGATTATTTTACAATTTCCTTAGAATTTTTTTCTCCCTCTATGCATCTTTCAGATGCTGATTGATACAAGACAAAGCATCTAGTAGATCCCCCAAAATATTTATTTGATGAAGCTATTGAAGATGAATCCTTAAATTGGCACATATACTAATTTTGCTAAATGGGAAAAATTAGTAATTTTTTTTTTTTTAAGAAAGACTTGAGCCATGAGGGGTTAAAAGCAAAAAGTAGAAGTTAACTTGATGCTTTTTCCAGGTTGTAACCAGAAGTAAAAGAAAATTTCAATCTTTGAGAAGTTTGTTTGACTGCCTCTACAACACTGGCTTTTGGATTGATTTTGGAAATCACATATCCTTAGGGTGTTTAGGATTAGTAGATTCTCCACATGAGTTTGCTCTCTATTGGGAAAAACTAAATTATTTGACCACAGGGATTTTAGGCCCCAGGTCCCAGTGAAATTGAAGGTGCAATGCTTTAAAGTCAGAATCTACAAAGAGAGAAGGTGGAAGAAAGCTGTACCAATCTCCTATTCCCAAGTACAAAGTACGGTGCACTGGGGTAGGGAGAGTAGCTGGTGTGTAGAAGACCCTGTGGAATATTACTTTCTTCTAAGGGCCAGTAAAGAAAGATTGAAATAATTAACAAAAGTAAGTAATAGAATATATTTAAGAACAGTTAATAGTGACATTTCTTTTCATATTTGATTTTAATGTTATAGCTGAAATTTATGAGGACTTAGTTCAGCTAGATAATGCAATTTAAAGTTTAATTGTTAAAGAGCTTAATCTTTATTTTTAGATTGTTGTCTAATTAATTTTTAAACAAATAATGACAAAATTACTATAACTAAAAAACCTTGGTGAAAAAATAAGAATAAAATGTTGAACTTTCAGAACAAACTCTGAATGGTTCATTGACTTTGTTTCACCATGGAAAAATCACTTCACATCCCAGTGTCAGTTTACCCATCTGTGAAATCAGAAGAATAATATTTTCTTATGGGGATGTCTTCAAATTATTTTGTAAATGCAGTAGATGAAATGATTATAAGCATCACTACTTCCCCCCCACACACACACACACACACACACTTGTTGAAAGAATTAGACAGTATATCTATGTACTAGTTGATTGTCAAATTGTCATCTTGACATTACATATATTTACTATCAGTTGTGTGCTTTTTATTATTTAAAGAATCCCCTCATCCCCCAGATTTATTTATTTATGCAGTAAGTCAATACCTGGGAACCCAAGCAAAGTATCTTAAAATTATTCTGAACTCCATATTTATAAGCTACTAATCCTGTATCCATGGTAATTATTTCTTATTTCTGTTTTTACTTATATTTTCTCTGATGTGGTGTTTTGCTTCACCTCACTTCCCAAGATTGATAGCTCTCTATGTTTCCCAGCTAGAGGTCACCTTTGAGCTGAAAGAAGACACATCCCACTCTGGCTCCTGTTGACTTTAAGTCAACTACCAAAGAATTTATTCCAGACATATCCTAACCTCAATTTAAAAACTCCACCCTAAGGATTAGAGGGAGATGTCCTGGGGAGTTGCCATAGTGACTCTAAGTGGCTGGCATTGAGGAGACAAAGCTGCTGATATCAAAATTTTATACTTGATAGGCTTAATTATATAAAGTGGCCATGAACCTCTGTGCTTGTGTCATTTAGGTCTGGAAAGAAAATTTCCCCTTCAGGCTCTTCTGTATCTTATGGTGTCAATCAACAGGCTTCTTGGTAATAAAATTCTTTATGCCAATGTCTCTAGCATAACCTCAAGTGGTGCTTATAGTAATGACAGAATCATTACAAAACTAAAGAAAAAAAGGAAATATATTTCTTGGGTGTGATTAAGTCATCACAATGTTCTTACATGTGTAAATTATCCTTGACTTAATGAACTACCTTTCTAATACAAGAGCGTTTTAAGCTGGCTCTAGCAAATAAATTTTACCCATGTTGGTAATTGTTACTAGACCTGGCAGAGCACACCTTCAAATGCTCTTGCTAACCTAACATTTATGTATTATGTTTCTATGAGCATGAATTTTGTTTTAAATATTGGAAGTGCTATTATTAAGTAGAGTTCTTACATGCATTTCTTTAACAAATAACTACATCTAGGAAGACAGCAAACTTAATTTCTAATGGTATCCAAATTAACAAGGGTTATTTTAAACATTTTTTTCTTGAGAATAAAAGAAATATGTATTCAAATCATAAAAACTACAGAAAGGAACAAAGAAGAATATTATCTTGATTTCCACTTTAAGACTTTGATGGGTAGTCTACAAAATGAACAATTTTTTGAAAACTACTTATTGTTTTCTCTCACACATTTTGTATTTCTAAAAACAGCTATACATACAAGAAACCCTAGTGAAAAGGGATTTTTAAAAAATTATTTTATCAGAAATTGAATCTAAAGAGAGTTCAGTTCACCCAAAATTATTCCAAAGCCTTATCTTCAAAGATGAGCAGTTGCAGCACAATTTACTATAATTAATGCAAGGCCAAGGTAAATTAATGATAATCATATTATTTTTTAAATACAAATGTTATGTGCCTAGGAGGAAAAGGAGGTTTTCTGGAACATGTGAGGGATTTCAATTGTATGTCAAAACTGTTGTCCTCTGACAAAGGGTTTTCAATATACAGTGGTTTGTTGTTTGGTTGGTTTAAGTTTTTTTGTTTTTGAATGAGAAGTTAAATACAATGAAGCTTTTGGGAAATTAATCATTTTATAACTTTCATTTAATCAAATTTTTCTTTACTCCCCTTTTAGGCAGCCAAGGGCAGTTTCCACTAACACAGAATGTAACAGTTGTTGAAGGAGGAACTGCAATTTTGACCTGCAGGGTTGATCAAAATGATAACACCTCCCTCCAGTGGTCAAATCCAGCTCAACAGACTCTGTACTTTGATGACAAGAAAGGTGAATACCTTTTCTTTTCAATGTTTTAATCATATTCTGAAATGTCCTAATTATAATGAATTTATTTCTAAGAGATGATTCAAATTATTCCTTTTGATTACCAAACTACTGCTGCTTGTATTTAAACATGTTAAATATTAAATGCGTTAGTTTGCAAGTCATAAACACTAAAGATAACCCGTGCCAACTTTTTAATAACATAAACAGTTCTAATTCTGTTTCAAAAATAACATTATGCTCTCTCTTAACAATCCTTCTATCCAGATACCATATTCTTTTGTTTTTGTAGCTTCATTGCTTATAGATTGAATATTTTCTTCTTCACTTCTGGCATTGTGATATGCTATTTTTATTACCTTCACTTTTAAAAAAAATATATATTTTATTGATTTTTTACAGAGAGGAAGGGAGAGGAATAGAGAGTTAGAAGCATGAATGAGAAAGAAACATTGATCAGCTGCCTCCTGCACACCTCCTACTGGGGATGTGCCCACAACCAAGGTATATGCCCTTGACCGGAATCAAACCCGGGACCTTTCAGTCTGCAGGCCAATGTTCTATCCACTGAGCCAAACCAGTTAGGGCTATCTTCACTTTTCAAAAAAAAAATTTTGAGGTGTTTGTTGCACTTTTTTTCAAATCAAGTGATCATTGTCACTTTCAAAAGAGTGAAGTTCATTAATTTAAAAAAATTAAGTGAATAAGAAAGAAGTCACACAGAGATTTAACAAAATGTTTTATATATATATATATATATATTTATATATATATATATATATATATATATATATATATATAATATTGTGGCCAGATTATTATGATCTCTAAATGCATAATAATCTGGCCACAATATCGAATATATATATATATATATATATATATATATATATATATATATATATTAGAGGCCCAGGGCATGAATTTTTAAATTCGTGCTTGGGTGGAGTGCAACCAGCCTGGCCAGGGGTGGGGGAGGGTCGAACTCCTGATTGAGGGGACAATTTGCATATTAGCCTTTTATTATATAGGATATACACTAAGTGGCCAGATTATTATGTATTCAGAAATCATAATCATAATAATCTTGCCACTCAGTGTGTACATATATATAGTCATATATATAGTCTTATATAGTCTATATATATAAGACTATACCAATTTTAAGGAAAACTCTCATTTACCCAATCATATTAAAAAATCTTTTTAAGACTGCAGACTTTTAGGGATATTCATGGAATAATTAAATATATAGTTTCACTATTGAATTTATCAATTTGATTATATTCCATATTTAAACTAGCATAAAACATATTAGTTTAGAAAATGTATTTTCCACCCTTGCATTTAATGAAATAATTTAACTTAGAAACATTTTTTCAAAAGTGTAGATACTATCAATGACAAATTTGTCCCAACCAACAACTAGTATAAATTTTTATAACATTAGAAGATTCTTCTTTATTCATAGGAGTATAATAATTATCTCCACCATGTAGAAACTTATTGCACAGTGTTTTTAAGGAGATCTTTGAAAGACATTTTTACAGTGACATCAAAATCTGTGAGGTCAAATCCTCAGGCATAAAAACAAAATATATGCAAACTGTTCTTGCCTCCTCTTTCATGATTCTATAAGTTATCCTCTATAGAACGTCTAACACTAGAATTGATTCAGAGTATTTGAAGCTAATGCATCTTTCCTGTAGCAAATATTGAACAATTTGTAAAGCAAGATTTGCAATGCCTTGGAAACAAGGCAGCTCCTCTTTTCTGAGGAATAATTATGGTGAGAAAAGCCATTATGTTATATTTGTTATATTTAGTAATATATTCCTGTATTTTACTGCTATAACAATATAATGGCTGAAACCAGTTTGTCTCAGTGGATAGAGCTTCAGCCTGACAACTGAAGTGTCCCGGGTTCAATTCCAGTCAAGGGCACGTACCTTGGTTGCGGGCACATCCCCAGTAGGAGGTGTGCAAGAGGCAGCTGATTAATGATTCTCTCTCATGGATGTTTCTAACTCTCTACCCCTCTCTTCCTCTCTGTAAAAAATCAATAAAATATATTTAAAAAATATAATGATACACCTGACTGTATGAATTGCTGTTGTATGTACTTGCTTTATTTCATTTATACTATTCTAATTGCTAGATAGCTTAGACATAGGTTGAACAAAGCTAGTGTGTGTGTGTGTGTGTGTGTATGTGTGCGCACGTGCGTGTGCACATGCTCGCATGTTTATGTTTATAAAATAGCAGGTTTCTGTTTTCAATATTGGACTTTTTCTAACTCTATCATTGTTCTAATTGTCGGTTGCAACACAATAGCAGAATATTTTGAATAAAGAAACCTTTTCACGAATGGCCATTTAGCATGTCTGTACTCTCACAATTACTTGGTTCAATTCCTATGCGATGTCTTAGTGGGAAGGATCTTGGACAATGAGGTACATCAATGCAAGACTTAGAAAATGAAAACATTTTTTAAAGATTCCATTCAGAATTTACCACATACTGTCTTGTTCTCTGCATTTAACTGCCAAGCCTCAATCCTAAGACTTATCTTGAGCAAATAAACTTGCTGCAAAATGCTAGAGCAGCAGTGGAGAAGCTAAGGATGGCTTAGTGTGACTAGAATGTCCCATATGTGTTCTGCAAGTGACAACTGCTCAGAACAATAGAAAAAATGGTGGGTAGCCTGTGTTGCTGATTGCACTAACTCCTCCTATAGGTGGCTGCTCCTGTTAAACACTTCATTCTTGGCTCTGTTCTTATTTCTGTCTCAGCTGATGATGCCAGTTGTTCTTGGAGCTTTCAAGATAAATTGTTTGTAGTATCCTAGTGCTTTAATTGTGTCTCAAATGATTATAACATGCAGCTGAGGTTGAGAAGTTTTGAGTTGATCAAATCAATTCTCATAAGAGTTCTGTATCCCTAAGCTTAGATTTCTGTGCTAACATAGGTTCCTGAAAAGGAAGGAAGGTAGGGAGACAGGGAGGGAAAAAGAAAGGAGAGAAGCTGCTTAGGAAAACAGAACAAGTACTTCTCATTAACATTGCTGCTGCCAGGAAGAGATCTAAGAGGCATTCTGAATAGTGTTTCATGTTTCCTGGAGACTCGAGCTCTGAGGATCCTAGTTATGAGGGTTGAACAAAACACTTGGGATGGCAGATATTGGTCCAATTAGAACTGGAAAAGCCTTTCTTATTTACTTGGAATTAATAGCCAAAGAAAATTATGCTGTGTTTGGCCAGCTGATGATCAGGTAAATAAGTATTAAGCTGAGCTCCTTTCCTATCTATCTCTTTCACAGAAGTTAAATATGACCACTCATATTTACACCCCACCAAATTAGATGTTCTTCTTGTTGTATTATACCACGATTGCTTTTTAACAATTTCCTTATCTACTATGGCAATGGTCCGCAAAATCATTTAGTCAACAGAGCCAAATATCAACAGTACAATGATTGAAATTTCTTTTGAGAGCCAATTTTTTTTTGACTTAAACTTAAACTTCTTCAAAATAGACTAAGCTAGGCCATGGTATTTTGTGGAAGAGCCACAATCAAAAGCTCAAGGGGCAAAGAGCCGCATGAGGCTCGTGAGTCACGGTTTGCCTACCACGCTACTATGGAATCTCTTTACAAGGGAGATAGGTGTCCAAGGGAGAGTTGTCTAAATATTGCAACATTTCTCTCTCAGGCAAAATATGGAAGAGGTCAGAGATTTTGGGCTTTTGCTACCATGAGCACATTTAACATGATCAGTAGCTTTTGCCATTTACAGATGAAGAAACTAAGGATCACATTTGTCCAAACATTCGGCTAATGCCTGGCAATGACAGGATTTGAATCCAGGTGTGGCCTCTGGGTTAGTTTTAACCAAAGTGCCCCTCAGAACAAAGGCATCTGGGCACCAGGTCACCTTACATACAACCCAGTTACATACAACTGCCATTGATCTTGGCAGCCGCCTTTCAGATACAGAGCAGCAGTTCCTTTCAAACGCTTAAGACACACCCGGCATTAGACAGAGGATACAATGCAGTCAGCGCTCTTGATGATGATGGTAGTGCTCTGATTCTGTGCAGAATAATTCCATAGCCAGCAGCCATGTGCAGATATTTAAGTTAATTAAAATGCAATAAAACTTCAAATTTAGTCTTTTGATCACACCAGCTGTATTTCAGGCACTCAGTAGCTACATGTGAGTAGTGGTTACTATTTTGGAAAACACTCTTCTGGATGCCTTGGCTGGTGGAATGCCCATTTTCTAACTGAGAAAGCCCTAGGTCATCATAAAAACGAGTATCAAATATTCAATAAGTAAAATTTTGCTGTTTAAATTGCACAGCTTTAATGGGAACATTGTAGCGCAGGAGACAGGGAGTCATAACTGGCTTCTAATTCTGCCTTCTGATACCAACTAACAGAGTAATAAAATGGGCACATTGACACCCTACCAAATTAGATGTTCTGGTGGTGGTGCCAGAATTGCATTTTTAACAATTTCCCTATCTATTGTGTGTGCACTGAACACCAGAAATAATTAACCTATAAAGTAGATATTTAATTACAACTCCATTTTATTTCTGTATAGTTTCTTTATGAAGAAATTTCTATAACAACCTGCAAGTGTAAATGGAAAATAAAACCAAGAGGAAAATTTGCAAGTTCTTGTGGGTCAGAGGGACCTAGAACATATGTAGCTAAGGCAACATTCACTTTTATGGCTCTCTTTTCTCTACAAAACATACTGCATCTTTTATCAAACAAAAGGAAGCATTTGAAGTAGAATGGATATAGAAAGACAGAGTAGGGACTTGAGGCCATTGAAACACCACAGGAATGCTGGGTGGTATTTGGCAATAGAATTGTAAAAAATCAATGAGATCATTGCATCTGTTTCTCCAAAGGTGTGGCAGAAACAATTGAAGTGTACAATCTTATCACTCAGAAAAGTACACTTCAATTCCTTCCTGTTATTGACAAAGGATATTTTGGACAAACATCTCCAGTGTAGGCATTCAATAGACACATCTCTGTGTGCTTGTACTTTTTTATATAAAAATGTAAACTACACTACTTTTTAAAATGATGTTTCTCTTCACAGTATTTTTTCTTTTTGAATAATCCACACAAATTATCTGAAGGAAATTTTAGTTCTGAAGGGACAAAAATAAAATATTATTAAGGGCATGAATAGCCCCAAATTTCAAGTTTTAATTATCTTGCTGATAAAGTTTCACTAATACTGGGGACAATGGGAGAGGAAAAACATGAATAAGAAGTCCTAAAACAAGGAGTGATAAAGAGAAGAAAAATGAGATGAACCTGAAATAGAAGCACAGGCTCTCCTAGCTGCATGCCAAACAATGCCACCTAACTGTGCTCATTCTTACAGCTGGCTCCCATCCATTTGACAGGCTTGAACATATTAAAAATCAACTCAGTAAAAATCAGGTATTAATATTACCTTTCTCCTGGCTTTCAAACAAAATTCAGACATCATGTATAACTAAAAGACCTTCAATTAATGACAATTTGCAGTTATATAATGCTCTACACTTTCTAAGTAACTCTCAACATGTTTATCTTTTCTCATTAATTCACACCAACCCTTTGGGGTAGACATTCTCATTTTCTATAAGAAATACTAGACTTTTGCAGATTTGAATAACTGAGTAGTAAGGGAAAAACAATTATGATACCTCAGCTTTCTTATAAGCTTAATTAACTTGGAGCTATGTCACTTTAAAGAAAACACACACATATTTTTATTAATTTCATAGAGGAAGGGAGAGGAAGAGAGAGAAACATCAATGATGAGATAGAATCAAGAATCATTTATCGGATGCCTCCTGTACACCCCACACACTTACCTCTGTAGATTGAGCCTGCAACCCAGGCATGTGCACTGAACAGGAATCAAACCATTACCTCCTAGTTCATAGTTTGACATTCAACAGTGAGCCACACCAGCCATGCTATGTCATTGTGATGACTTCGTTTTATTACTTTTTGTATTTAAATTTTTTTGTTTGTTTTACTTTTCCTGTGAAAATTATTTGTTTTAGGTCTTTATTCCAAAATCACTTTCTGCTTGAGGAATCTTCTGAACATATCTCATATTTTAATCTCAACACACAACAATATTTTTATATGTTTTAGCAGATTTCCTAACAAAGTATATATATTAACTTATTATGAATCAGGTTCATAATAAGTAATAAATGACACATGAGTTAATGGAGAATGAGCACACTATATGCATAGTCATAATTAAGGGAAACAGTCAAGATGATCCAGCACCTAGAGGCTAGCAACTGTAGGAACCGTTAGATCCATGAGCCTGAGAAAAGAGTCCTAGTTAGAAACTGTGGAAAGATGGACTTCTCTTTTTCCCCACCTCTGATCTCTTGTCAATGCCTTCCATGGGCTAAGTACAAATGAAAATCCTAGGTTAAGTTATCCTGGGGTAGTTTACTCTCCCCAGGCAGAGAAAAAAATATAGATCTGGAAGAATCAACAGAAAATCACCAGCACAACTTAACATATATAAAATATATTTCTCCCAACCCAATATTCAGAATAGATAATATTTATTGCATACCATGTGTCATTCTCTACTCACAGCTAGTTTTACTTCGTTCCTTTTTTGGAAGAAATAAGTTACAACCATGCAAACCTTTCCAAAACATTAATTTATCAATATCCCTAAAATTAGGGACCGAGCCTAAATTGACAGTCAGACATTCCCTGAGAGGTCCCAGAATGGAGAGGGTGCAGGCTGAGCTGAGGGACATGCCCCCATACAAGAATTTCGTGCACCAGGCCACAAGTATATATGTAAAGAAGTAATATGCAAATTAGCCCAGACACCATAACAGTCACAACCAGTGAGGAGGAGGCTGTCTGAGCAGGTGAGGCCAGAGCAGAGACAAAGACAGAGACAGGGGCACCTGCCCACAGCAGCCGTGGCCAAATGCAGGCCAGGAGGGGAGAAGGGAGGAGAGAAGAGAGGAGAGAGGGGAAAGGACCCTTTCGCAGCAGCTGTGGCCAAGGGCAGGCCCTCACCGGTAGTCTGACCTCTGCACATGACCTGTTATTTGCTAACATCCCAGTACAACACTCGCAGTGTTCTTGGTAACTTGCCTAATAAGGCTCCAAGAAGGTGATCTAGGTTTTTCCACCTCATTCCTGGAGGAAAACATGAAGGTCTGCTGCTGGAGGTTCTAAGAAATGTCATATTCTGCCCTAGCTGGTTTGGCTCAGTGGATAGAGGCTTGGCTTGCTGACCACAGGGTCTGGGTTTGATTCTGGTCAGCGCCATGTATCTAGGTTGCAGGCTCCTCCCTGACTGAGGCCCAGGTCAGAACTCATGTTGGAGGCAGCCAATCTCTCATTGTCCCTCACCTGCTCAGGCAGCCTCCTCCTCACTGGTTGTGACTGTTATGGTGTCTGGGCTAATGTTTCTGTCTTTCCATCTCTCTTCCATGCTCTCTAAAATGCCTAAAGAAAAGTTGTCATTTTTTCATGGTGAAGGTACTGGAGTCCGTGTTGATGAAAACACCTTGGTGGCTGCAGGGGCCAGCAGTGGCAGCAGCAGCAGGGCGATGGGGGCAGCACCTTCCCCTGATCAGCCATATATATGATTCTTTTAGTAAACTTTAATTTTTGTATATTTAGCATAATTTTATACTTTATATTTTAGATAAATTAGATTTCACTAATATTACCACTTTGTATAATACTTTTTGTCCAGTTTGTGTTTACAAGTAAAGGTGAAATTTATTACAAATGTAAGGGTACCTATGTGAAAATGACTGAGTTTCTGAATTAAGTCCTCATTGCTATTCATTAACTTTTATTTAGCAAAATCTTCCAAAGGGAAAATTATTTCTAAACACTGAAATATTATATTCTACCTCCTTATGATTTATTTATGCATTTATTCATTCACTCAATTGATGTTTGCTGGCAATTTCTTATATGATAAGCACTGTACTAGGTTGTTTGCAGTTATTGTAGCTCACTGCTTTTTGTGGTGTCCATTCCATGTTTAATAGAGCTTCTTGAAAGAAACTTTGTTATTAAAATCAGATTTTCTTTATCTTCTATTCATACATGTTTTTGGACACATGATTTATAAGTCCATTTGTATGTCAGTGAGACATACAGAGTGGCTAAGCTGGTGTGACTCAGTGGTTGAGCATGGACCCATAAATCAGGAGGTCATAGTTTGATTCCTGGTCAGGGCACATGCCTGGGTTGCAGGCTCGATCCCCAGTATGGGGCATGCAAGAGGCAGCCTATCAATGATTGTTTGTCACCATTGATATTTATATCTCTCTCTGTCCTTCTCCCTTCCTCTCTCTGAAATCAATAAAAAGATGTTTCTTAAAGATATACAGAGTGAGCACATAATCAGTAATTATTTCAATGATCATAAGCTACCTGGGGAACACCACTTTATATCATCCCTGCAGAAAAAATGGTCACCACCACTGTGCCATCTACTACCATCTCCCAAAACAGTATTTTATAAAAGCAAGCAATAACCAGGTTTTGGGGAAATGCCTCAATATTTTTTTATAATATTTAATATTCTCCAATTTGTGAGTTAAGTTATTAAAGAAAGCAGGCTTACCTAAGAGTTCATAATCTATAAATATCTAATTACATTGGATATGTAAAATATCTCCAAGTTATAATTTCAGTTCAGTTTCTTAAATATTTATGAAATAGTGCCATGTCTCAGGAATTATGCTGGGCATTGGCACTACTAAAAGAGTTAGAAACATTGATAAGAGAGAATCATCCATCAGCTGCCTCTTGCACACCTCCTACTGGGAATGTGCCTGCAACCAAGGTACATGCCCTTGACCTGAATCAAACCTGGGACCTTTCAGTCCACTGGCTGACTTTCCATCCACTGAGCCAAACCGGTTTTGCCTGTACTATTTCTTAGTAATTTATACCAGACTTGGAGCAATTGATATTGTCACCAATGGTGAATCTACACTACAGAAATGGTAGTCATTTTTGAATTTGCAGCTTTTGAGTTCAAGAACTGACTTAGCCCTAGGACACTGATGTAAAGACTATTCTACTCACACACTTAGACTTCACTGCATTTCTCTGTTCCAGTTTCAAAATAACAGGAGGAAGAAATGGATTGGTTAAGTGCTAGGTGCCACTTCTGTGCTTCAGATGGAACCAGGTGCTTGTGGCCCATGAGTGAGCCAGTCACAATAATTTACATCTTCTATCGTCAATAAAGGCCCTACTCTATAGGCTCATTGTGTAGCATCTATACATCCCTTGACATAATACTTTTATTAAAATAGCTTTAAGATAAGTACAAAATGAATGAAAAACCTCTATTTTAAATATTATTACTTAAGTATTCCTAATAAGTACCGACTTTTTTTTTAATTGCAAGGAATATTAGTTTTATAAGTAAACTTCAAAATATTGGTTCAAGTGCCAAGAAGTAAAAATAAAAATAGTTATTCACTAAAGACCATATTAATTAAAAGAACTACTAGATTATGACTTTATTATAATTAAAATGTTAATGAATTTGATCTAATTTTCAATTTATTCATTTTTGTTTTCTAAAATTATTTTGGATATTTCTGGTATTTATAAATACTGAGTGATTTTCCTCTTCCATGATTTTTCAGGTAACATTTCTCCATCCTTCAAACAAAATATTACAGTTAAGAAATACATTCTCCTAACACATATTTTAATTTATTGTTTTATACTGTGTGGACTGAAGGGCTATACATTGGTATGGGTACCCTACTTTCCTTAGTTTATTATTACTTTTGTCCTAGCAAGATCCTGTGTGATCCTTGGTAACAGATGTAAGTGAGCATTTTGGGGCTCTCATGGAATGCAGAGAGGCAGAGTTATTTTAGTAACGAAGTGTGAGTCTCTGTAAGAATTAAGTGTCTTGGTTCAACACCTATTTATAATGAGGTTAGTTAGTAGACTCAGGTGCAGATGGCTAATGTTGGGGGTGAAGTGGGGGAATGCTGAATGATTGGTCTGCATATTCTGTAACATTCACTTTTACATTTCAGAAAGAATGGTGGCAGTTTAGGAAGAATGGCAGTAGTATGAAGCTAGACATAGCATGTTGTTTTGGACTTTCAAAGCCCCTTCAAATGCATACAGTCCACCTTTTAATGATGAAAATTGTATGCAGTAAGGTTGAATAAGCTATTTCCTAAGTAGTGAATTGTGATATAAATATCTTCTAGGGCAGTGATTTTTAACTGCTGTGCTGCAAGAATTTTTAAAACATGCAAACCTGACTACTTAGTCAGGGACACTGACCTCTTTTCCCTTAACTTGTCAAATAAAGAAAATTATAGCTGCCAACCCAATAGCTGTCCAGTGTGAATGAATCAAAATGATACCTTTTTCTTGTCAGATCAGCAAAAAATACATACTTTCTGTTTGCCTGTGTTCTTCCATGGAGATGATATGGTTATTAGTCACTTATTTATTTGTAACTTTAAACATTTTTCTCATGACATTTTATGGTATAGATGAGTTGGTTTTGTGAAGTTTATAGGCTTCTATAGTCAGGGGATCTGCACTCGAATCCAGGCTCCACCACAGCTTTGTGTGTGATCTTGAGTGGACCATGACTTACATAACCGATCTCACTCCACCCTCTTGAGGCAGTGGTTTGTGTTAGGCCCCCTCCTGCTACGGTATGCCCAGGCCTTCAGGGTGAAAAGATTCTTAGAATTTTGACATTTTTAAAATGTTGGAAAACCAATGCTGCCATATCAAACAGAATTAAAAGCAAAAGTGTGCCAGGGATTCTGAAGCAGTTTCTATCTAACAGGAAGTTGAGGTCTTAAAAAAAGAAAAAAAAAACACCCTTTTGACTGAAAGTGGCTGTGAGTGAGTAAGTACCCGAAGTGGGTCTTTTAGTTACTGGAACTTGAAGCAGAGACCCTGCCTTCCAATGCGAATATTCAGCCCTGCTGGTACCTGGGTGCTATAACTGTGTTGAAGGTAAAATGCAATGAAGGCTTCTAATGTGGAGGCTGAGTAGCTATTCTAAAGCCTTTTGGAGAAAGCACCTAAGTTAGAAGGAGAAAACTTAGGAGGAAAAGGAGAGTGTTCATCCTCACCTTCCCTCCTCTCTTCTTTCTGCATCAGGTCCAAGCTCTTGCAGCAGGAGCTTTCCATAAAGAGATGTTGTTTCTCCCACCTTAGAGCTGTCACTGAGTTTATGTGACAGAGTGGCAAAGAGCGAGGATGAAAATCAGTCCTGGTGCCCTGATGCTGGCAGCTACTTTACTGCTTTCTTTGCCCCCTTCTATAATTTGAGTGGGTGTCTAGCAAGTCAACATGTGCATTTCTATTTTGTTTATTACCTCCTCACTAAATACTCTCTTATTATTAATATTTTCAATGGTGTTTTGAACTTTTTTGGAGGTTTCTCATTAGACTACTCTGCATTGTCTATTGTGCTTCTGCTTTTTAATAGCCATAACTCTACTTTTTTTTCCTCCCTCAGTATATCAGCTACAGTATAAATTCTTTTAAATTTAGAGGAATGAAAGAAAAAAATCAGTTGTTATGGGAAGGGAGGCTTTGAATATAGAGGAGTAAAAAGAAGATAAAAATGACTTTAGCATCTCTAGCATGAAATGATAATGACCTGAACCAAAAATTAAAGCTAAGGAAATAGAGAAAAATAATATATTTGAAAGGTATTCAAGCAATGAATTGCCTGGGATTGGGGATGCAGTCAGGCAGCCAAAAATCAATTTCAAGTTTCCAAACCAGGAGCAAAGTAATCTAATTATGAGTAGGCATATAATTGTTTATATTATTAGCATATTACAATCTATGTCAGAGAAGGTGTGACAGTTGAAATTAATTGTATCTCAGTTTCTAAGGGATCTTAAGATTATAGACTCACAATAATTAGTAGACGTTTCATTTACTATATCTATATGTTTGACACTAATGCACGTAAGAGTAATTAAGACTCATTTAAGCCGAAACCGGTTTGGCTCAGTGGTAGAGCATCAGTCTGCGGACTGAAAGGTCCCAGGTTCGATTCCGGTCAGGGGCATGTACACCCGGTGGGGGTGTGCAAGAGGCAGCTGGTCAATGTTTCTCTCTCATTGACATTTCTAGCTTTCTATCTCTCTCCCTTCCTCTCTGTAAAAAATCAATAAAATATATTTTTAAAAAAGACTCATTTAGGCATTCAGTGACATTTACTGAGCTGCTATTTGCAAGGTGATGTTCTAGGCACTTTGGATATAACAAAGAAAAACAGGCAACATTCTGCCCTCATGCAACTTCCATTTAAGTAGGAGAAAACTGACCCTAAGTAAAATAAATAAATACATGTATATTTTGTGCAATGGTAATAAAATATATGAAGACAAAAAATGAAGGAAAGGGAGAAAAGAAGCATCATTTACAATAAGGCCTGAGGGAAAGCCTTATTAATAGAGTGATATTAAAACAAACTTAGAAGACGATAAAGGGCTGGAAGTGGAACTGTGTGCAGGGCAGTGAGGCATGCCCAGGAGCAGCCTGGAATGGGTATGTCTGAGGAAGAGCTCAGCCAGTGTGTGCAGATCAGAGTGAACGGGGAGAAGTGATGAGATAAGGCAGAAAGGAAAGGGCCTGGGAGTGTGAGCAGGTGGGGTCTCGTTGGTCATGGAAGGATTCTGGATTTTTCTCTCATGAAGATGAGAACCCACTGGAGGAAGGGTTTTGAACAGAGGGAAGGTTCAGATTTGGCTTTATTTCATTTGATCTTGTTAAACCGACAAGAGGGATTATAGCATAGGTAATTGGGTATATGAGTCTGGAACCCAGGGCCTGATTCAGGTGGAAGATCTTAGACAGAGTGAGCCTGTCACCAGACTGGAGGTGTCACCAGGAGGATCAGGACACAACTGATCCAAGGCATGGTTCCTGGAAGCTATCACTGGTAATTTAAGATGGTGAGAAAGAAAAAGCATTTGAATCATGAATTAGCTTTTTTTAAATTTTTTTTTTGTTTGCAGCTTTCTTTTTTGTGACACTTGGCCTACAGAATCTTATTGAAAAACATGTAGTGATAGAACTAGAAGCAGGTTAATATCTCCCCTCCCTTAATTTATAAATTGCAAGCATTCTACCTTTCATATCTTATTTTTTGTGTTCATGTTTATGAACCTTATCATTCATATCCAGAAGGTAAATCAATGCTACCGAGGTTCTCTGCATACATGTTTCATCACACTTGCAATCATGTTAGATGGGATTCCCTTTACCAAGTGTGGGCATTCCTATCTTATTCTCCTGCAAAACCCTGTGTAGGCGGGAAACTGTGTCCTCTTTCCTCTGAAGACAGCAAGGTCAGGGAGTGGACATTCAGACATCAGTGATTCTGCTAGTGAAGTGGCCTCGACCAGATGTCCATGGGAGTTGCAGGAGCTCATTCCCATGTCTTCCCTGGCATGCAGAAAAGCTTCTGAGAATACCTACAAGTTATTAGGGATTAAACCCTTAGGTTAAGTGGCCTGCTATCATTGAAGAAAACAAAGTAAGAACAAAAGCAACCATAAACAAAGCAAGACCCTCCCTAAATCCTAGTCTTCCCTTAGCCTAATCCAGTTTTCCTCCCTGCAGTAGAAAAGAGGGGAGTTGCTTTTTTGTTGTTGTTGCATGAGAGGGAGTTGGGGTAAACACATCACATTTTGTGTTGAGACCTGTTTTATCTTCCTGCCACCATTTAGGGCCTTTCTCTACAACAAGTTATTTCTGCACAAGGTTGTAGGTGGGAGCTGCAATAGTGACCACAGCAAGCAAACCAACCTCATTCATGGAGGTCTGTCAGCACTTAAAGCATCAGCAGTGAGGGCTGCTGTATTTTCTAAATCAGGTACAAGCGATAGAGAGCTTTGTAAATTACCATAAGAATGGATTATTAAAAAATGAAATAATAAAGCACACAAATTGCAAGTCCCAATTTTGTATTATTAGGTTCTATAAAAATAACATATAAAATAAATTATGAAATTGTATTTATTCTTTGAGCCTGGTTATATTTAGAATAACACAGTAATTACCTTATTTGCAATTGTTTGTTATTACTTAATCAGAATTAACAAAAAGCTATAAAATAAATACTAATTGTTCACATTAAAAATTATATACCCACTTTGAATGACCATCATGTATACCAATTATTTACATTTTAATGTGATGCATATGTTTGCTGCTTGCTTGTTTATTTATTTATTAAATCTCCTGGGACTGACTAGAATTTCTTACAGGGAATAATGTATAATCTAAACTGTTTCCATGTCTTATAATAATAGCAGTCATAGTAGAGAAATTAATCTCAGACAAGTATGTTTATAGGAATAGAGAAGATATTTTAAATCTATTTCATCAATCTTAAGATATTCATTTTTAATTTTTATCCAAAATGACACACATTTGTTGCATTTTCAAAATTCAGCTTCAATCCCTCATTAGTAGCCAGTTTCATATTTATTCTGTAAAGTTAGAGTTAAATATTTTTAATGAAATAAATTAATTCAGTATCTACAATTTCTATATGTGGACCTTTTGATGTAATATACCATTCAAAATGTTCTATTGTATGGGAAAATGGTCTGTTTTACAAATGTTCAATGTAAAGATCATCACATATTTTACTGATAATTGTACTTAATTTGTGGATCACATCATAAATAAGTGTAAAAACCCTGTTATTTCAAGCTCTAACTTTCGCCTTGCTTTTTAGTCCTAACTGTCTGTGCAAGACATGTTGCCTTCCTTCCTTGCAAGAAGTATTAGGATCATTAATGACACCAACCATATCAGACAAATTAGGAGGCTGGCTGTATAACTCACATATGTAAAATTCCTGGGCTAGTTTCTTATCTTGTATGAAAAAGAACTTTTGTTGTTGTTCAACATTCTCTACAGAAACATGCATTAAAGTTGTTTAAAATCAACTACATATAAGAGTCTTGCATTTAAGTTTGAACACAATTCACAATTTTTACAATTTGAGAAGAATCCTGATATTTGGATGATGTTTTTATTGTGTAGAAAGCATTTCTTGATTTAAGAAAAAAAAAAAAGCAGTCCATTGGTTTAAGTTCTGCATTAGCATTTTAATCTAGTACTCCACTTTGTTTCCCTGTTATTGTAGCTTGCCAGTTTACTGCTATATAAAACCGAAACCACAAACCAAATTTATTGACAGAGATCACACATTTTAAAATCATAGCAATGTGAAATTGCTATAAAAGTTTATAAGCATTTATTCTCAAGATCTATAGTCATTTCTTTAATAAACAATTTATAACTAGCACTTTGAGAAACACTGTTGTATATAAAGTAGAGATAATGCCTACTCTGCAGAGATGACGTTAAGTTTACCAATAATCTTGAAAAAGTGCCGACCAAATAGTAGGAATTTTATTTTAAAGAACTATTAAATTATATTAAGTAATTATATATTCCACTTTAAGCAATTCAGGAGTTGAAAAAGGAATAAATAAAACAACCTATCTGACCTGAAGAATCTTATAGAGAATTGATAAATATGAAACTGGCTACTTATCTATCAATACTTATGTATCTATATGTAGATATAAAAAAACTGAGATATTCAATAATAACATATCTTTTGTTTAAAAAATCTTTATTGTTGAAGTGTTCCATACAGTATATCACTTGTTTCCCTCCAGTGACCCCTAGCTCACCCTGCCCCTGCCCCAGGCCTTCACCACCGTATTGTCTGTGTCCATGGTTATGCATATATATAGACAAGTTTTTTGGTTGATCTCATCCCACCCACCTACCACCACTGCCTTCCTTCTGAGAGTCTAGAGCAGTGTTTTTCAACCTTTTTTGGGCAAAGGCACACTTGTTTCATGAAAAAAATCACGAGGCACACCACCATTAGAAAATGTTAAAAAATTTAACTCTATGCCTATATTGACTATATATAAAGTAATTCTCTTGAATAGGAATCAAATAAACACAAAGAAAGTATTTTATAATTACTTTATTATGAAATATTAATTAAACAAAATAGTGAAAAATTATAAAATTCTTGCCTTGTCTGCACCTACGGCACACCAGGCAACATCTCGCGGCACACGGAACAGCGGTTGAAAAACGCTGGTCTAGAGCATGGGACAGAATTTTGAATGAATATCTTCTATAAGAAAAACTAATAAATTGTTAGGGATTGGTCAGAGCATAGGCAGAAAAATTATACTAAATTAGGGAGATCAGAATAAGACTCAAAACAGGAGATGGGTTGTGAGATAGGCTTTAAAAGATGGCAGGCAGAGCAAGTTGCTGCAATTTGAGACTGTTGAAAGCTTTCTGACACATTTTTCTCTGCATAGGATGCATTAAGGAAATAGTGGAGTATCTTAGCTGAGAGAGCTTGAAAAACATTAACTCATATAGTCCTCACAAGGGATAAACTGCTTTTGTTTTTAAATATATGCATGTTTCACATATAAGGATCCTAAAGCAGCAAGCTCAAGGACATGTTTCATTTTGCTGCGTGGAAGTATATAATCCTAAATAGTCTTCCCTCACTCACAGCCTATGCTCACCAACGGAATACAGTGCCCTCTCATGGGGAGTACAGGGAGGCTAAGAATGGAGAGGTTCTAGTGAGTTGATATGGGGAAGATAAAGATAGAGGGTTTTTCCAACAAACCCCTAGGTGAGCTCACAGTGCACAAAGCAAGCTGAAAGGTGTGAAGATATGTCCCACTGCCCTATAAGGTGAGAGGATCAAACTGGCACTGCTGTGCATGAGGAATTACAGCTACAGTGGGGCGGGAAGAATGAAGGCAGGTGGACTCTGATTTAATTCCTTGATGAGATCTAAAGATTACACGGAGGGTGAAAATCAACTGTGACAAAAATCTCTGAATGTTAGAAGGAAAATCTCTGAGGAAAGAGAAGCTACACACCCCTCTGACCTCCCCTCCACTCTTGGTTATGCACTGAGTGAAGGTCAGTGTTCTGGATAGAATACCAAGTAATTCAATTGAGAAGCAGAATGGAACTAGGAAGTGGAAAAGGAAACGAAAAGGCAATTATTTGTGAGAGATGCTGAGAATGTTGAGTATATACTGGCAATAACCTGGCTGACTGTACAGTTGAGTGGATGCCTGTGAAGAAATCAGTGATAATCAGTGATGATTCAGGTCTCAAACCTCTGTGAATATGATATCCTCAAGAGAAATGGAGAATTGAGGAGGGGGTGATGAATGTGAAGAGAAAGGGTTAAATTGATGAAAATAGAGTAATGAATGTTCTTGAAAACTTTCAAAAGGAAGAGTAATTTTGTATTGAAAATTATGATATGCATACCTGAATGCATGTAGACTATAAACCGAGGGGTACTTCATTTGGGTTATTTGAGAACAATATAAAATTGATAACCATAACTGAAGTAAAATTACCATGAGAATATATAGTTAGATCATAGCAGAAAACGCAGGGCACCATCAAAACATTCAAGTTAAGAGGGTTTAAAGAAGGTACCATTACAAAGATGCTGGAGGGTTTAAGGAAACCAACAAAAGACTACCTACTCATAGGCAAACAATTTGAAAAGCTATCCCTATGCCTGGAAAAACACATGACCTAAGCTGTAGCCAGAACATGCAGCCACTACCACAGCTAAGAGAAACACTCTCCCGTGCCCTTTTCCTTTCCCACAGTAGCCTGCCATGGACTTTCTTTGGCTGAGGACTGGGAAAAGGGAAAGCACATCCCCTAGGAGCCAGTAGCCCAGGCCAAATAGAGTACAAGGGGTGAAAATGATAAAATCAGACACTGTGACATAAGTAACAACATTATTCGCAGAATAATCCTAAAAAGAACTAAATTATTTAGAGCACATAGTTTGTGAGAATGAACTTTATATATTTTTAAATCACTGTGTTTAGATATTTTGAAGTATAAGTCTGATATTAAAGCTTACTCTCACCCAGTCACCCAGCCCAGCCACTGTCTCTCAGTAGCTGAGCACTGACCTATGAACCAGGAGGTCACGGGAATGATTCTCGGTTAGGCCACTTGCCGGGGCTGTGGGCTCCATCCCCAGCAGGGGGCTGTAGGATGCAGTCTACAGATGTTTCTATCTCTCTATCCCTCTCCCTTCCTCTCCCTGTAAATATCAATAAAAACATTTTTTAAAAGTTTACTCTCAATACTATAATGTGTTTCCTTTTTTATTAGTAATGAAAAATGTAAATTGTACTAACAATGAGTTAAAGTATTAACTATTTTAATTAATAATTGCTATGTTTCACAATTCCAGTAATATATTTTTGCAAGTAAAATAATATAGTTATGGGATTAGTTTTGTAACAGTATCATGAGTATACTAGAGGCTGGTGCATGAATTTATGCACTGGTGGGATCTGGCTGTCTTCGCCCCTGATTAGTGTAGGAGGGCCAACCAGGGATGGGCTGGCCAGGGAGAAGGGCCATGGACCACTGGCCAACCTGCCCAACCCCTGTTCAAACTCCGAATAGAGGGGACAATTTGCATATTAACCTTTTATTTATAGAATAATTACTGACATCTCATATCATCACATACTTTTATAGAAATTCAGCATATTTTTTAAAAACTTCTCATTCTCATAGGATTTATTAATTATAAATTTCCTAAATACATAATCAATCACTTCACTTGGTCCATAATATGGTACCAGTGAATTAATTGGGGCATATATATTATTGGTGAGTCTGAATTTACTTTTGTACAAAGCTGCCTAGTGTACTATTTAATGAAAAAAATGCACTTAGACTTAATCATTACTTTGCATCATACTTCTTTTAAAATAATGAGAAAGCACATGTGCACATTTCAGTCATTAAAATAACAATATTGGAATGAATTGTGGTCCCAATTGTAAGGTTTTTATCTTGTTTTTCCCAAACAATATTTTATAATTTGTTATTTCATGATTAGCAAAAATGCACATAACAGGAATGACTTTAATAGCTGAATTTGTTAAGGAAAAGTGGGAAATAGTTTCTCATTTCTCTTAATTGCAATATGAAAACATTCCCCCTACAGTTACTAAATGATAGTGGGGAATGAAGGATAGAGGGCAAAGAAGAATAAACACTTGTCTTTGAAGTGAACCAGAGGGAATTTCTAGAAGATTTACAACCATATTGGCTCATTGATTACTCAGATAGCAGAAAGACATTCTCAGTGTGTGCTCCTTTATCCTAATGAAAAAGACTATTAACCCACCTCAAAATATATTTTAAAAGTTTTATTTTTGTTAAATGAAGAGATCTGTTTAAAACATTTAGGGAATTGGGTCTCTTCTTGAAAATTAGTAACCACTTTTGGAGCAGTATCACCGCAATTACAAATCAAATCAAGTGGAGGAGTTAAAATTGAGATGCCATTTGTTAAATTCTGATTGTAAGATGAGCGTAGTGAGGAATTATTGAATCCTTTGTGCTCCAAAGATTATGCAGAAAATTTTAATTTCACTGTTACCAAGTTGACCCTCAAATGGAAGGTCATATAAGCAGGCTAGAGATTGTATCAAGGATGCTGAAAGCATTATTAATGCCTCTTTCAATGACCTCAAAATGAGATTATTAAGGAAATCACAGTCGGTTTCATTGAGGTCATTCATTTTATTGAATAAAATTTAACATTTAAGTAAATGAATAGTCATTTTTGGACAACATAATATAAAAATATATGACCATGAAAACTTGATAGCCCTCCAGCAGTGCTTGTGGAAATTGCAATCTCTTACAAATATTATAAAGGGTGGTAGCTCAGTAGAAAATTACAAGGGCTGTTTAAATTCTAGTACATTTCATTTCTAGTACATTTCCTAAAATATGCATTTTTATTACTTCTTAAGGTGCATAAAGTAATATATATATATATATATATATATATATATATATATATATATATATATAATATCGTGGTTTAGAGCCATAAAAATACTATATTTTCTATGATATAAAAAATTTTAAAAAGAAATCATAAATTGTTCTTTTGAAATTCATGTGATTATCAGTAAATTTAGCAATGGGGAAATTACATTATTCAGAGAAAGCTTAATTATTTTCACCCTGTTTTATCATTTTTGGAGATCCCACTTGTTTTATTGTACAGGAACCAGGCCAGCGGCTACTAGAGTTAAAATTGATCAGAGAGGTTCACTTCAGATTGTTTCATTAGAAAGTCTTCCTAAAGCTTATTTTAATGTTTATCCTATATAATCATAGAGGAATATGCAAATTAGCCCAGGACTCCCGTAATGGTCATGACCACTCCACAGAGGAGAGGGAGAAAGAGGAGTGGGGCCTGTGGCGGGGACATGAGCCTGTGGTTCCTGCTCTGGAGTTGCGGATCTAATGACCAACAGGCTCGGACTTCCTCCAAAGGCCTTTCCAGCAGGCATGGGGTTGCTGAGATCTAGGCCAGGCCTCTGGCCACAAATCCACAGCTTTAAGGAGACAGACTCTACCAGGCCATCAGGTGCCCATTCAAGATGTGACACAGTGAGGAGGTGCAGGAGGAAATCCAGAGAATGGGATGTTGGAGTTAAAGACTCATTTCCTTTGGGCTTTGTTCTTCTTGGTCTTGGTCTTTTTCTTTCAGGCCTGGAGCGCAAGCACTGCAGGAGAGGGGGATGGATGAAGGCCGAATGTGGAAGAAAGGAGGTGACTCAGGCGAGGGTGGAGATCTAGTAGAGGCCTGAAGCCAACTTCAGGGCCACCTGAGGGGTGGCTCGCAGGTGAACGCTGTTACTTTGGTGAAGCGGCTGACCAGGAGGTGGATGGCCCAAGGGGCACAGAGCAGTGCTGCACCATCCCTCTATGAGGACACTCCACATAGGTGCTGCCTTTGCCAGCAGGCTCTGGGTGACTTCTGCAAATGCTACTGCAACCTCTAACATTCTAGGCAAAGAACTGACCCTGTCCCCTCTGGGTGCCAGTCTTGCTAGGAGTGTGCTGTCACCAATGCCACAGATCAAAGGCAAAAGCCTGGTGAGACAGGATACATCAGAGGGGGCTTGGGCAGGGGCAGGGGACCAGCAGGCAGGGATCTGCCTCTCCTGCAGAGATAGAGGTTCTGCCGAGGCCCTAAGACACAGGTTGGCCCAGGGGGATCAAGTGGCATGGGAAAACACCTGGGCGGAGGGGTGCAGACCCACAGCCCTGAGGCAGGAATTGAGGGGCAGTACTGCAGAGTACCTGACTGACTGACTCAGAGAAGCTCCCAAGCTTCCAGCACTAACTGGACCTTGCCCAGGTGGCCTTTGCACTTCAGAGGCCAGGGCTCCTGCTCCTGCTTTGGCCCAAAAGCAAGCTCATGACCTTCTCTCCCCCTCCCCCGCCCCCCCACAATGGCGCAAGCCTGTGAAGTGAGTGCAAAGCCTACCACATTCTTTGGAGAAGAGGGCGAGGGCAGTAAATAATGGGGGCCTGGGGCGAGGGAGAGGAAAGAATGTGGAGCATCCCTGATGAAGAGGTGCTTGAGAATGAGGCTTGAGGCTGGAAAGCCTGACAGGAAGGTTTGTTCTGTTTGCTGGGTGGCTGCCCCTTAGGAAGGGCAGAGAGCATGGCTCTGAGGGCTCCCTGTGCCACAGCCAACTGGAATTGGCCTCAGTTTCCTGGTCTGTAAAATGGATTAAGCGTGTCCCAGTACCTTCATTGAGTTTTGAGACCAATTTTATATAAAGAAAATGAGGGAAGAAGTGAGAAAGAAAAGGAAGAGCAAGCAACACAAAAGAAAGATTGGAAGGAACCTGTAAACCTATGTTCCTTAAATAGGGAATATAGTCAATAGTGTTGTAATGTCAGTATGATGCCAGGTGGGTACTGGAAATATTGGGGAGCACTTTGTAAAGTATATGATTGTCTAACCACTATTCTGTAACTAATATAAAACCTGAAACCAATACAAAATAATGTTGAATGTAAAGAAATGAAAAAAGGAGTGAAATTTTTATAATTTTCACAGTTTAAATAAAGGCTGTAAAGGAAGGAACAAGGAGAATAAAAATGATGTTTTTCATTTTACCACTTTATTGTCTTTTCATTACATGAAAAAGACAATTGTCTTTATATGATGCTTCTATACTTTTCTAAGTAATTATCTTATTTGATGTTCAGGGCAACTTAAAGACAAGATAATTATTCCTTTCACTATTCAAAGAAAATAAATCTTGGTGTCTGGCCCCAATGATTCAATCATCAAGCCCTTATTGTAAAGCAGGGTTAGTGGAATTTTCTGTGAAGGGACATCTATCTATACTAATAAAAGCACTGGGGGTGATCAGGCCAGCAGAGGAGTGGTTAGGAGTCAGCAGTGTTGGATTGTGAGAGGGATGTCCAAGTGCCAGGTTAGGCACAATACCACAGGGATTGGACCTAAACCAACAGTCAGACATCGACCGAGGGGTCTCAGATTGAGGGTCCAGGCTGGGCTGGGGAACACCCCCTCCCCAGTTCACAAATTTTGTGCACTGGGCCACTAGAATATATATAATAGTGAATGCTCCTGTGCTGTATTTTTTTCAAGTAGATTTAACCATATGAAGAAATCTAAACATTTCTACTAGGGAATTTTATAGTAGTTTGCACCAACTATCTACAAAATCCTTAAGTAAACAAAATATCAAAAATAGAGTTGATAAAAAATATGATTGTTCAACATTTCTTATAGCAAAAATTAAAATACCATGAATCTAGTATTTACTTATATTTTCCATTTGACTTTGTTTAAAATGAGAGCAATTTTTATTGTATCTCAAATCCTTTCATGTCCGTAAATGTTATGCTATCTGTTCTTAAGAATTACAAATCTATGAGAAGAAAACTAAAAATAAATACTACCCTGTAATAAATGGTCTTAAGAAAACTGGCTATAGCACAATCAAAGTATATACAAGTTAAAATTTGTCAATTAATCAGAATTGTTTGGGGGCATAAACAGAACAATGAACTTTGAGCTTCTTAATTACATTTCAAATTTTGTGTTTATGTTATTTTAATATATTAAAGTCTTCTTTCTGATTCACTCCGTGTTGAGCAGCTGTTTTTCTAAGAATGATGATATATACTTTATTCATCAGTATTTACTCCTGTTTCAGATCTGTGTTTCATGTTCTGAGTTGGTTTGTAGTTACATCCCCTTAGGCAACAGAACATGATGAATTGCTGGACACATGGGGAGCAGAATGCTTGCAATGCTGGCTCATTTGCAAGGTTAAATACTTCTTGCTCAGTTCTCCCCATTTCCCTTATGGGAAAAGAAGGTTGGCCCTGGGTGGATAGTGATGGAATTAATATTCTCCAGGAGCTTTCTGTATGTCACACACAACGCTGAGTTTTCATAAGTGATATCTTATACAATCTTCTCAACTTGAGGTTACAGAGGCCCAGATAAGTTAAGAAGTTCATAATTGTTACAGAATTCATAACTGATATAGCTGAAATCCACTTATATTATCCAAGAAATTAAAATGAACCAATTGGATACTCATACAGTCTGTGGGTGTGTGGAAGTGTGCTTGTACACGTGAGTGAATGTAAGTGAATGTTGAAATCGTGGGCGAGATGGCCTCATATATAAGATAATATAACTTAAAATTAGAGATGTTTAACTGGAAGGATATCAAAACTGCAATTGATTAAAAAGAGGGAAAGACATAAATTTTACTCTGCCCATAGCCCTAGTCCTAATAGTTCTATTTGGGTTGCCTGCTCTTTTTCATCATAGACTTGTGATTAATGTGTTGATGGACATCTTTTGATAGCTTTTAAAGAGCTATATTTTAAAACTTCAAATGTGTGAGAGGTAGCTACTATGAGAGCAGTTTCTGCACATTTTTTTCTGACTTGTTGGCCTCATCCTGCTAATCACTGTTTCCTCTGAGCTAAAGGGAAATAACCTGAGATCGCCCAGACTTCAGGCTCCCTGGGGCAGTTCTCATTTGGGAAACTGCAAGAGCTGTGTCTAGAGGCTGTGAACCTATGGATGAAGCAGAAGCACAAAAACAATTAGTTTAAATTCTGAGTGAATTTTGTTTCCCCCTGTAGATCAAGTGTGTTTTCCAGAATTTTAATGTTTTTTTGTTTGTTTGTTCGTTTGCTTGTTTGCTTTTAGTGATTGTTGGTGCTTTTCCTAAGGAACCTAATGTACTTTGACTTTCATTACTTTCTTAATAAACGGCCTTGCTATTAACCTCCAAAAGAGAATCTTAGAGACCTTGTTTGTATCTAGACCTTGTATCTACTGCTTGTGAAGTAGAATATGAAGTGGAATATGTACGCACAAATACGATAGATAGAAGATAGGCATGCCCCTTTCTTACAAAAGACACAGTTTAGGCTAATTCTAATATATCAGATTCTCTCTAGGGAATTTTCCCTTTAATTAGGTGTTCTCATGTTATTCCCTTTGTGTCTACTGAAAAACTTCATATTTCTGGTTAAGTCCTGACATAAAGTGCTGTGTTTAAAATTGTGAATGCAGAAAATGGCTTTAGTGCTCTCATACAGAAATATTTTAAATGACATTATTGCCTACAAATCACCAGTTTTGAAGATAGAGTTTTAGTTTTGAGATGCCAAATGGAATGAAAACGATATTATTGACTCCTAATGAAGGGATTAAAGTGCATGGATAGAATCTGACCTTTTATCATCACTTATTTAAAGATCTTTCAGGGGAAGAGGGAAAAACTCCCTGTAAAGAGTGTAATAACTTGCTAGTGAAGTGCAATTCCTCTTAGTGCAGTGAGCTGAAAATAGTCAAAGGGAAAAGCCCGGAAGGCATGATTGTAGAAATGACCATTTGCTACTGGTGCATATACTAATTTATGCCAGTGAAAGAAGGAGGAGTTATTTTAGTCACATAGCGCTTCAGGTTCTGATTCTTTCTACCTTCTGTTGACTGCTAGCAAGAATTTAGGATAATTTAAAGGCAAACCGATCGAGGCCTGAAGATCAGGCTCTTTCCTCCAGAGTCGGTAGTGGAGGTCAGGATTAATTTTTTGCTTTAAAATGTGGAAATTACTGTTCCTGTTGAGTGCAGTGTGTGGTACACCTTAACTTTATGTTAAAGAAGGTCTCATATTTCTCTGTACGTGTGTGACATAAAGCATATCTATTTGGGAAATTTTAATGGGCCCGGAATAGAGGGTAATAGAAGCTGAATTGGAGTAATTTATGTTGTGCACAGAAGATGGCCAGGGAAACTTCAAAGACATTTCCTTCTGCATGAATAATGCTGAAAGGGCATTTTAAAGCTATCTTACTTTCACGTGAAGCTAAGTATCAGTCCATTGACTCCAGAGTTTATATCTAAAGATTTTGATAAGAGCAAAGTGGCATTAATGCATGTTGGGGACTTGCCAGCTAAAATACGGGAGCAAGTATAGCTCAAGTAGCAGGCAAAATTATTTCAGGAGGCTTCTTATTAATCATTTGAAAAAGAAACTGAACTTACTGATCATGGTTACCATTGGATTGACTGCTTTGAAAATTAAGGTCTCGGTTTCTATTTGGGATAGTTCAATTAAGTTAACAACAACAACAACAACACAAACAGTAACAATCTACTACTCTCTGGCTTGGTTTATAGGGGACATCTTATAGCCTGAGATATGTATGATAAGGATTATGCTCAAATTATATTTATTTTAGCTTATTCCTCAAGCTCTAAACAACACAAATTAGAATTAGCATGTATAACTACATTGTGAGATTTTATGCTTAATGTATCAAATTTGGAGATCTCTGTTTCATTCCGTAGAATGAATCCATGCCATAAAACAAAGGGAAAATAAGCATGCTAACAATATAACTGAATTATGTAATATGTTTCTGCTTCTGAAGTAGAAAATCATCTAGTCATGTTCAATGGTCTTTCTCCTTTTGCCTAAAATTCCATTAGGAAAAGAAACTCAGATGCAGAGAAATTCCACACTTTGAAGGAAGAATAATTCATTGTGGCAGGTTTAAAGTATGAGCATCAAGGTGGAACAAAGGGAGCAGGGGAGGGAGAGACATTTTTGTACACAATGTATTTTGTTTTGTCAAGTATATGTCAGCTGCGCCTTATCATCATGCTTTGGAACTGACTGATGTGCCTCAGCAATCATTTTTGAGGTTCTATACGCATGAAGGTCTTAGACTAGAGCAAAAAGCTTTCCTGAAAAACTTGTAAGTGAACTCTGACAGACAGTATACTGTTTTAACTAAAATGTGCTCTACTCTGTTGCAATTCTGCAGGCACATTACCCTCGGGTATATTTTTGTCATAGCACATAACTTCTGGCATTAGACTCTACTGGAAGGTGACCAAAATTTGCTTGGCACTATCTTAAGTAATGTTAAGCAATTAGTTAACAGATATATTGTGATAAAAGATTGAAGTAAGTCATCTTCATGATAGGTAATTATTCTTTAGCCCTTATAAGGTGTTTCTTACTTATATGAGTTAACTGGAAACCAATTCCCCAGGGCATTGTCATTGGTCATGCATAACAATCATAAGTTATTTAGATAAATTCAAATTTTTTTACAACTGTATTTTATCATCACCATATACTATTGGGTCGGCAGCTAAGTAATTGCGGGTTTCACACATATATGGCTTCAGTTGAATTTTTAGGTTTGCAGACGCAGTACAAATGTAAAACACATTTTGTTATTTGATAGTTGGCTATTCAGCTGTTAATCAGTAAAAAAAGTTTTTTGATCTGTTTTGTAATTTTCGTTTGGCGTTCGTTGAAAAATGGAAAATCAAAAGGAACATTTTCGTCATATTTTGCTTTTTTATTTCTGCAAAGGGAAAAACGCATCGCAAGCTCATAAAAAGTTATGTGCTGTTTATGGTGACGAAGCCTTAAAAGAACGGCAGTGTCAAAATTGGTTTGCCAAATTTCGTTCTGGTGATTTTTCACTCAAAGATGAAAAACGCTCTGGTCGTCCAGTTGAAGTTGATGACACCCTAATCAAAGCAATAATCAATTCGGACTGTCACAGTACAACACGTGAGATTGCAGAGAAGCTTCATGTATCACATACATGCATTGAAAATCACTTAAAACAACTTGGCTATGTTCAAAAACTCGAAACATGGGTTCCTCACGAACTGAAAGAATCACAGTTAACGCAACGCATTAGCAGCTGCGATTTGCTAAAGAAACGTAATGAAAATGATCCATTTTTAAAGCAACTGATAACTGGCGATGAAAAATGGGTTGTTTACAACAATATCAAGCAGAAAAGATTGTGGAGCAGGCCAGGTGAACCAACTCAAACAACATCAAAAGCTGATATTCATCAAAAGAAGGTTTTGTTATCAGTTTGGTGGGATTACAAAGGAATTGTCTACTTTGAACTCTTACCACCCAACCGAACGATCAATTCTGATGTCTACATTGAACAACTAACGAAATTAAACAATGCAGTTGAAGAAAAGTGGCCCGAATTGACAAATCGAAAAGGTGTTGTATTCCATCATGACAATGCAAGGCCACACACATCTTTGGTCACTCGGCAAAAATTAATGGAGCTTGGTTGGGATGTTTTGCCACATCCACCATATAGTCCTGACCTTGCACCATCTGATTACTTTTTGTTTCGATCTTTACAAAACTCCTTGGATGGTAAAAATTTCAATAATGATGATGATGTCAAATCGTACTTGATTCAGTTTTTTGCTAATAAAATCCAGAAGTTTTTTGAACGTGGGATTATGATGCTGCCTGAAAGATGGCAAAAGGTCATTGATCAAAATGGGCAATACATTACAGAATAAAGTTATTTAGTTCCATGAAAAAATTGTCTTTGATTTTCTTTTTAAAATCCGCAATTACTTAGTTGCCGACCCAATATATGTTCAATCCAAATGTATAGTGGCTATCTCATCACTTAACAATGGCTGAAGAGCTAGTCAGTGAAGCTAAAGGGCCAATGTGGAAGTGTCATTGCACCACTGTGTGAATTTAAACAAGGGACTTGAAGTTTCTGCATTTTAAAAGGAGACATTATTTGGAAAAAATATGAAGAAAAATTATCTCATGGATCAAGACTAGCTACTTAATCTGCAGTTCTAGGGGGAAAATAAAATGTGTGGACCTTTGTTCAAAAGTTGTGACTAATTTCAAGTTGCACCAGCAGAGCATTAAACCGCACTAACAGGAGAGCTTAAAGCTAAACATGAAGCCCTCCTAAGTGCAGAGCCCTATGCATCCAAGTTTGTAATTCCTATGAAGATTAAATGAGTTTGTAAATTGAAAGTATATAGGCTACTTCCTAGCACATACTAAGGACTCAAAGTAATTTTAACAAAAATATTCTATAACATTTTATTTGAGGTGTTCTGGCTATATTATGTTATTTTGAAAAAATAATAACTTTAACTTAATAATATATATTTACTAAATATATGTAATATATTTATTAAATATACATATGCATTTAAATATAATAAATATATATTTAGTAAATATATATTTAATGTACGTAAATATATATGTGTGTATATATATTTTGTTTGTTTTTTTGTTTTTAAATTTTGAAGCTATTGTAAGTAACAACAGAATGTTCTCTCAAAAGCCAGGTGGTCAAACAGAGGTGATATTTGTCTGAGGAGAAATACCTATGGAGTAAGGACTGGTGACAGGTAGAGCAGAATGAGTTCTGTTGTGTGGTTTTCCTTTGGAAGACCTTTGGAGGAGAGCAATGTGGTCATGGGGCCTGCGTTACAGGGAGGTCACTTTGACAAAGATCTGGGTACATGAGGTGGAAACCCAAGTTGCTGCAGGTTCACAAAATAGGAAAATACTAGTAATTCAACTGCAAGGAGGAAAAGAATAAAGTTAGGTCTCAGAAGCAATTCCAATCTTGGACTTAACTGCCATTTGCTCTCTCTTTCTTATATCATTGATTTTTATCTTTTTCTGCTTATTGCCTTCATGCTCTCCAAACAGTGACTGGCTTGTTACATATTAACAAAAAATGTCCCACAACCATTTGCGATGCTTATATCATTTGGCTTAAAATAACAAAGAAAGGGAGTTTTAGTTTTCATTTTTGATTTATAGAAAAGAGTCAAAGAAAGAGGTATGATTCTATTGTATTCAGTCACCAAAATTCTGCACTTGAGAATGCGAAGTTATGGTTGGGCTGGGGATGAGTGCTCACAAAGTACAGACATTGTCATTGAGAGTTGACCCTGTGTTCAGATTAGGGCAACCCCACACAGACTAATGGATAAGGTAACTGATTCCAGAATAGGGCAACCCTGGTAAAGGCAGACATGCTAATTAAGTTCAAAGATAAACTAAATATTCTCTGGAGAAGAGAAAATTAACCTAATGATTTTAAATAGCAATTAGAAAAAATTGGAAAAATAAAGAAGCCAATGTCTTGCCATTATAACATAACATAGAGGTGGCAAAGTGGTAAGCAAACCAGAGCCTATAGTAATTGAATTTATCAGATATTTCAAATTTTCTTACCTCAAGTTTATTATTGTTAAGTTGCTTGAACCACCCTACTATAAGTGACTCTCAATTACTGCTGTGCCTCAGTATCACCTGGGGGAGACTTGAAAAATACAGATGTATAGGGCCTACTGCCTGAAATTATGACTCCACTCGTTTGTAGCCTGGCTCCAGCAGTGGTATTTTCAAGATCCCCTGGTGAGTTTAAGGTGGGCCAAGATTGAAAACCACCAGTTAGTTAACTAAATTATTTCTTTATTAACTCTGTATAATATTTTATATATCTCTACAGACTATAAAACACCAGGCATAGATTTCAAAAAATTATTTTTGCTCAGTTACAATAATGGAATGGGGATGGAGCTATGTGGGTGACAAAGGTGATTTTGATACTACAAAAGTAAATAAACAGTTATTGTCTTTAAAAATTTTATAACCCACAGCTCAGAATGTAATTGGAAAGCCCTTACAGCAAATTCACTTGGGGTTCCTTGTTAAAATTTCAGATGCCTTGGCCTTACCCTGACCTACTGAATTAGAATCTCTGGAGGTGAGCTCCAGAACATGCAGTTTACCAGCTCCTCTCTTGAACATACGTGCATGAAAGTTTAAGAGCCATGGTTAGGGCCGCATGCCTTCTCCTCACAGCTCTTCTTCCCTTAAGCAAACATAACAGCAAAGGTTGTATTACCCTAATTAGCACTGCTGCTCACCTGTGACTGTAACTCATTGGCTGTCATAGTGCCTGAGAGAATTAAAAAAGATCACTGTTTCCACGTCACTGCTCTTCGGAGGGACTAAGCAAAGGCTTCTTCAGGCTGGTGGGCGGTGTCCCTGATCAGAGCCCACATGGCCGTGCAGGCAGGTGCATGACAAGCTTCCTAGGGTGGTGGGTGCTTCAGGTCACCTATGGGCCTGACTGAACATCCGAGGGATGTGTGTGGTCTGGAGAGCAGTGATGTAGAAACTAAGACCCAAAGGGAGTGTCTCCTAGATCCTTCAGCTTGCTACCCCGCCCCTGCCTCCCGCTGCCAGCCAGGAAGCCACCTCCTGCTTTAATTGGGGGACTTTGGAGGAAAGGCAAAGAGGGAGCATACAACCTAATCATGAATGTTCATTTTTTATAAAATGGAGACTAAAAGAAAATGTCATAATTAGACTCTAGGTAGCAGTGCTCCAAGTTATTTTTAGTTTCTTTGTAGACTTTTCTGTGTTATTGTTTTCCAACAATGAATATAATTCAATGAGCAAACAACAAAATTAAACATTGGTTCATAGAGTATATCCCAGAGGACAGACATAGAGACGCAGAATTAACCCAAAGGAAGGTGGGATCAACCAAAGGACTTGTACCCATGCATGTAGGCCTAACCAATGGACACAGACAAGGGGGGGTGAGGGGGTTAGGACATGAATCCTCTCCACCAATCCTCTCTACTCATGTCCTCAAGGCCCCCCCCCCCCCGTTGTCTGTGTCCATTGGTTAGGCCTATATGGGGGGAGGACTCATGGGGGGATGAGGACATGTATTTAATAACTTAATCAATAAAAAAATAAAAATAATAATAAAAAGATCACTGTTTGTTTATTTATTTATTTATTTATTTATTTATTTGCTGACTAACTGAATAAACCCTTTTTTTAAGTTATTGAAATATTACTATTTATTCTCTATTTAATTAAAGATAACTATTCTGTATTATTAATATATGGAAAATGCTTTCATTATATACTGCTGTTCCTTTTGTAATATTTATAATATTTATTCTAATAGGCTGATATTTTTTCCTCTACTCATAGGGCTGATGAAAAAGGACTAGTAATAAGTATGGATATGTTGTCCTTTTCTGGTTTGAACTTGGGACTATATCTATATACTAGCCATTTTGTCACCTATGTTATGGAGCTCAGTAAACGCATCTGCATTTCACATACTTATATCATGTATAAAATTCAGCTTTCTGTTTAATTGACATCAACCAAGATGAAAGGAAGTGAGTCTGAAAAAATAAAGGTAATCATATCTCAATTGCAAATGTGCATATCAGGGTCACTTATTTAACAGTCAGTAGGGAAACATCAAAATTCTACTTTCTTTCACTACATATTCAGAAAGAATTTAGTTATCATCTCATAGATTAAGTAAATATAAGTAGTTATGTACTCTTTATTAATCTTATGAAATAGTTTATCAAAAAATACACAACTTTATCATTACCATTTGAGAGTTATAAGTAACTATGGGTAGTAAAAGAGAGGCACTAAAGTACAGCATTATTCCTTGACATCTCTTATTTCTCATAGAGACAAGTTCATGAATTGAATCAAGATTCTACTAGGAATTGTGTATTTCAAATTTCTCATTATTTGTGTGTATAATTTCCCATTGCAGTCTATATTTTAGCTTTTTTTCTGTAATTACTGAATTTTATTCTAAATGTGTTCTTTCTTTGACAACCATGTTTCCTTAGTTCAATAAATGTTATCAAGCATTCTTTGACTGTTCCTATTGCATCAACCTTAATTAGCTTTTGATTACTGTTAATTTCACAGCATTTTCCCTTTAATACGTTGCATCAAAATGCTTTCATTTCTGTTGCAGCAAGTTTAATTGGTTTTTGAGCCTTGTTTCTCTTCCATTAAAAAAGATGACACCCACTTTCTTTGTTTCTATGAGGATGTCCGTGACTTACAGCAATGTTCCTCAGAAGCCCTCGCCCAAAACTTACAACACAAAACTGTGGTAACTTGTAGCCTTTTCATTTGCATCAGGAATGTCCCCATGTACTTACATCTTCATAGTCACTTCTGATTATTTAAAAAAAAATAGTATAACTAGATTTTCATGTTTTAAAAGGGCTAAATCACTTATTTGAAACAACTAGCATTCTCATTGGCCCATCAATTTAATTAGAAAACCAATTAACACTTCCTGTATTCAATTACACAATAGAAAATAACAGCATTTTTTTTTTCCAGAAATGCTTGTGCATTTTGTCTTGGTGAACTAAACTGTTACTTCTAATATCTCTTAGGATAAAGTAAAACCCCAATTTTTTTAAGTGTATATTAATGAGTTATAATTGTTAGCATGCTAGATATATTTATTTTGTTAAAATAAAATGCATTAATTTATCATAAGACATTATATGTTTACATCATATACAGTTGACCCTTGAACAACACAGATTTGAACTACATAGTCCATTTGCACACATATTTTTCAATAAATAATATATTTATATTTTCTCCTCATTATTTCTTAATAAAATTTTATCTAGTTTACCTTATGTAATAATACAGTATGAAATACATATAACATACGAAATATGTGTTAATTAACTATTTATGTTTCAATAGTGCTAAGTCAATCAGAGGCTTTTAACTTTTAGAAAGTCAAAAGTTATACATTTAGCCACCCACCGCCATACCTTACCAGTTCTCTGTTGGCTGGTGCAATCCAGTAGTTAGCTGGTACTAAACCTCAGCTTAGGAAACAGGTTTGTTCTATATGTGCATAGCTCTGTGCAGAAAGCAGGAGAACAGCCTAGAAAAAGAAAGGAAGGAAGGAAGGAAGGAAGGAAGGAAGGAAGGAAGGAAGGAAGGAAGGAAGGAAGGAAGGAAAGAGAGAGAGAGAAATCAAAAGAGAACAAAAATTAGCCGAAACCAGTTTGGCTCAGTGGATAGAGCGTCGGCCTGAGGACTGAAGGGTCCCAGGTTTGATTCTGGTCAAGGGCATGTACCTTGATTGTGAGCACATCCCCAGTGGGCGGTGTGCAAGAGGCAGCTCATCAATGATTCTCTCTCGATGTTTTTAACTCTCTATCCATCTCTCTTCCTCTATGTAAAAAATCAATTAAAAAAAATGAAAGAGAACAAAAATTGTACATGGATTTTCAACTATATTTCTAACCCACACACTATTCAAGAGTCAACTGTATATCATTAACTGATTGATATTTATTTATGTGTCTTGAAATATGAATTAGGAGATCTGTAGGGATTTGAAACTTTTAATTTCCTACCAAAAAAAAAATTAATAGATAAGAACAAAGTATGTATACAGAGCATATTGTATGATAACCATTCAAATACCAGTGATTGTGAGTTGTTTGTAATATGCTATATTATAATAGACATTATAATAATCATAATAATATAATAATCAATATTTTAAAATTATTGGGATCAATGAAAGAAAAGTAAGCACTCAATCAAATAATTGATTAAATTAATTATGATACACTCAATTGATAACATAAAACTTTTTAGAGAGAAAATTGACGGTTGCAAAACAAAAAATTGAGCATTACATTTATTGGTATTCATTTTGTATATATTTAAATAAATTTTCCAAGGCCTGACTAGAAGTATATACGGGGGTGAGGGGAAAGTGTAACAGAAGCATTACAGAGAAGAGAAGGGGTTACAAATCTTTTATGTATGAATATAGTGTCCCTTGCTTAGAAAATATAAACCCTGGCATTTGCTCCATTTAAAGTTTATGTAGACCTACCACCTACAACGTGTCCTTTGTTTCCATGTTATTTTTACAAAGCTCAGGCAAACTCTGTAACTGGCAGTCCAATGCAGCCTACCACTCCTGCTCATCCTGGATCCTCTGTGCCTGCCAGAGCCTCACTCCCAGTCAGTCTGGACCTGGAGAAGCTCATGTCACCACAGTGATGCTCACCAGCCAGAGCGGTGATCGCCAGCCCTTAGCCCTGCACCTGACACTCTTGGGTCATTTGGTCTTTTGGTTGTTCAGTTGCTTACACTTTTATATATATAGACTAAAAGCCTGGTCCTCAATATTCGTGCACAGGGTGGGGAGCTTTCAACCTGGCCTGCACCCTCAAGAGATGTCTGACTGCCAATTTAGGCCCAGTCCCTGAGATCGGCCTAAACTGGCAGTTGGACATCACTTTCACAATTCAAGATGCTGCATGCACCAGTGACCATCCTATCTAATAAAAGAGTAATATGCAAATTGACCATCACTTCAACACCACATAAGATGGCTTCCCCCATGTAGTCAAAGATGGCTGCCCCCATGTGGACACAAGATGGCCACCACAAGATGGCCATCAGGGGAGGGCAGTTGGGAGGGACCAGGCCGGCTAGGGAGGCAGTTGGGGGTAATCAAGCCTGCAGGGGAGGGAAGTTAGGGGTGACCAGGCTGGCAGAGGAGGGAAGTTGGGGGAGACCAGGCCTGCAAGGAAGGGCAGTTGGAGGGGACGCAGGCCTGCTGGGGAAAGCAGTTGGGGGGGAACAGGCCTTCAGCAGAGGACAGTTAGGGGTGACCAGGTCTGCAGGGAGGGCATTTAGGGGCAATCATGCTGGCAGGGAAGCAGTTAGGCATCAATCATCTGGCAGGGGAGTGGGTCAGGGGTGATCAGCCTGGCAGGAAGGCAGGTAGGCAAGTGTTTGGGAGCCAACAGTCCTGGATTATGAGAGGGATGTTCCAGATTGGAGAGGGTGCAGGTTGGACTAAGGAACACACAATTTCGAATTTCATGCACTGGGCCTGTAGTAACTTTCATACAGTGAAAAGCATCTTACTATTGCATGGGCAGCTACATTTTTTTTCCCTGATTATAAAAAGTAGTACATAACATGATGATCCTTCTGTTGCAAAAGTACAATTTTCCCAATCTTATGGATGGAAAAACTGAAGCAGAGAGGAGTTAAATAATTGGCTTTGTCACACAGTTATAAGTGTCAGAATCAGGGCTGACCACAAAATGTGTAAGCCAGAGTCCATGCACATCACCATTGCATCATCCTGTTTTTTCAGGGTTAGGGTAGCCTTGCTGTTTTTTTGTTTTGTTTTGTTTTAGTTTTTTTTGTTGTTTTTTTTTTTTGTTTTTTTGTTTTTTTAAATCTAAGAGACTCTTCCCAATATATAGGGTATGGTCCCTAGGCCTGGCTGGTGATCAGGTCTGAGCTGTGGGGCAACCAGTGGGCAGGACAATCAGGGGGCCCCTGCTGGCACCCACCTTTACTGGCTGGCCCTGCCCCCCGATAGCCGCTTCCAGTCACCTCCCTCTCAGGGGGGTGGGCAGTGCGCATCATAGCAGCTGGTCATTCTACCATTTGGTTAATTTGCATATTAGGGTTTTATTATATAGGATTAGAGAATTTTTAGGGCATGTAGTTCATAAAATCACCATTTCTGTCTTGTAAATAATTTTACTGTATGTTTATTTCCATAATAAACCTTTCTATCACATACACATTACTGGTATGTTATGCCTTTTACATGATTTTTAAAAATTTAATAGACTTTATGCATGTATTTACCAGTTTTGCAGCTGCTGCAGAGGTTAAAAAAAAGTACCACAAAAACATTCATGATAAACCATCATGATTAGTGCCTCTGCATATTGCTCCAGAGAAAAACAAATTAGCACTAGAAGGAAAATATGCTGTGGGAAGCCCCACGCTGCTGGTGTAATGACCTATCCCCACAAGAGGATTGAATAGAATAGATCCATTGTAACTCCCCAAATGATCATGGCTGGCAGCCTCTGGAGATGAGGAACAGCTGAAGTGATAGAGAAAATAAAATGTTCTGCTTGAATGCAGGCTGTATTAGCCTGCTTCCCTCAACCCTCTTTCAGGAAATGTTGCCCTTTCAGACTAGGACACCTGATATTTAGCTTTGTGGCAAAAACTAGACTTGGATCAATGAGATCTACCTTCTTGGGTCAAATGATATCCTGCTCGTGGCTGCTTAAATTCATCTCAAATCTCCATTTCTTTTAGAAATATTTCCTATAGACTAGCTGCTATCACATATCTTTTTGGCAAAATTAGGATGTAAGGATATCCCTACACCTCTTCTCTGCAGACCCCACTGAGGAATCGGGTATAGAGAGGGTGTCACAGGTGTTTTAATTCAACTTTCTTTTGTTTGTTGAACTCACTAGAGGCCCAAAGCACGAAATTTATGCAAGTGTAGGCCTTCGTTCTCCTGGCTGCTGGCTGGCTTCTCTCTAGCACTTGGGACCCAGGCTGCCCTCCTGCTGGCAGGCACACAGGACCTGGGCTTCCTTCTGCAGACCTGGCTTCATCTGGAAGATAAAATATAAATGTTTTTTTGTGGCCATGCATTCTTATAGTAACCAGTTGCAGGTGTTATCTGTGAGAACAACAGATAAGTGGATAATTGTAATTATATGCCAGTAGTTCTAGTAGTTTCTAAGAGCCTTTGCAGAGAAAATACATCTATAATGAAATGTTTAGTATCATTATGGCTTTGAAATACCATGGCCTTTAAGATATACTAGAATCATCTTTTAAAGAATGCATTTTAAAAACATGGAATGATTATTATATCTAGATTTCATTCATAAAATTAAAAAATATTATATTTTGTTTCAATAATTTCTTTCTTTCTTTAGCTGACATTAAGTACATGAAATCAAAAAAACAGCAGAGCCGAGATCAGTTTGACTCAATGGATAGAGCGTCGGCTTGGGGACTGAAAGGTCCCGGGTTCGATTCTGGTCAAGGGCATGTACTTTGGTTGCGGGCATATCCCCAGTAGGGGGTGTGCAAGAGGCAGCTGATCGATGACTCTCTTTCATTGATGTTTCTAGCTCTCTATCTCTCTCCCTTCCTCTCTGTACAAAAATCAATAAAATATATTTAAAAACAAAACAAACAAAAAAAACAGCAGAATGATTGTCTTCTATTATTTTCTCTCACTCTGTCCTATTGTTCATTACTGTAAATTTATAATGGAATATATGGAAATTGTTTATTTTTTATCATGAATAAAATGTTACTTATTTCTGGTAAATTAACCATGGATGTTTTATTATTTAAAATAAGATACATTACAAATACACTTTAAAATAAATATTTGTATGAGTTTTTTTTAACTATTCTATTACCTTGATTTTCAAAAGTAATATATATGGTGTCTACTATGACATTCTCTCATCAATTTAACATACATGAGGAAAATACCCTTATACAGTTAGGGTAGGGGGAGTTAACTAAGTATATGCAGGATTATCATTAATAGACTTAAACCCGTCTTTCTCCCAAGCCCAGCAGTGCATTTGAAGATCATCTCAATATTCCTGGTAAACAGCAGAAGCTAAAACTCCAGGGGGAACTCTAAAACAATGTGCTGTATAACTTACCAAAAATGAAGCTTGTGCAAGAGTTTCTTTTATGAATCTTTTTAGGAAATGGTTCAGCTGTGTTGGGAGAGCTGGGGTGGGGAGGAGAATACACACGTATATACGTCTGTGTCAAGGGCAGTAAATAAAAAATAAGCCTAAGGTTCTTAGTTTAGGTATTGAAAGTACCCCTCCACACCCACTCAGAGCGCAGGGTGTTTAAGGACTCTGGTTGTGCAGCCCGACTCCCTGAGTACAGTCCCAGCACCACTTCTTTATAGATGCAAACTTTGAACAGGGCATGCGTATCTCTAAGCTTTAGTTTCCTTGTCTCTCCAAAGTGGGTGATAATATTAATATCTTCTTCATGGAGTTCTTGAGAGGAATATATGACATAATCCAGATTTCAGAGATTTCTGAGCCTCAAAGGAATTTTCCTTCATTTAACAGTATAATAGCTGAATTTGTTATCCTGAACAACAGGTCGAGGCTTGGTAGAGTGAGTTTAGAGTCCTATCTGTTTCAGTGTCCTTTGGCAAATTTCAGTTTTAATATTTCCTTTTTTAACTCTTATGGAATAAATAGGAATACATTTTAAAAATATAATAAAAGCCAGGAATAAATATAAAATGAATAATTGTTGCTTTAGCTTTATGGGGATTGATATAGTCACAATAGAATTCCTAAAATGAAGAGGGGGCAGGTTGGAAAAATAGGACTGCATTGAAAATGAGTTAAAATTTCTATTTAAATCTACAGGGAACAGCATAAGTGAAAGGCTTTCAGAAACTAATTTTCAGTTCATTGATAATTAAGATTAGCGTTTGTTTTCTATATATTGCTGTGAATGTTAAATAACTATTGTTGAAAAACTGATCTAAATGTATACCTTTAATACTGAGAGTCTCATCTCCTAATCATTCCTGATATTGTATGTATAGCATATGTCCATATGCGTATACTATACATAATGAGAGGCAATAAGACAAATAATGAGAGGTGAGGTATTTGGGTGGGGTATCGAACTCTCTTCAGGGAAGCCTTGTTGGTGTGGCTCTGAGTCTGGTCTCTCTGTTGGGGTCAGGCTTTAGTGGTGATCCTCGACTCAAAGTGAACTCTTGGTTATAGAGCCACGGTCCTAGCTGGTCTGGGGGTGGGGCTGCCTGGGCAATAGCATAGGGAATCAACAGGCCATCTTTCCTATAGGAGAGAATCAGAGAAGGACAACAAAGGCATCTTAATTCTGATATGTTACTATTATTTCTGTGTTATTTTATACAGGTCTCAATTTGCAGAATACAAAAGCTCATAGGAATAGACAGTTTTCATTAACAGAGATATTACTATATTTTTCTTGTCTTACATTTTAATTTCTTTCTGCATGATTAATTTAGAAAAATCAGCATTCATTCATTTACATATATAAGAAGTACCCACCTTATACTTTAGCATGACGAACAGAGCCATAGAGAGACAACTGGGAACAAGTAGATTTTCTACTACTTCAGTCTTATATTTTTATTTATAGTACTCTCTGAGTCAGAAATGTCAAAAATGTTTGGGTTGGAAATTTAAGAAACAGGATATTTAGGAAACACTTTATCAAAAATGACTGACTTTTAAAGATATAAATAGTTTGCAATGAAGTATAAATTTAAGATTATGTGCCTACTTTTTCCTCATTCGGTATCACATTGAGTGAGCATGAAAACAAATAGTATATATTCCTAGCAGGGCAAATTCAATATTAGGGTGGGTGTACTTGTTTAGTATGACTGTACAATTTTGTTTCCAAAGCCCAAAGAGTCAGAACATTATTTAAAAGTCATAGCATCCTGTCTTTTGGTTTAAATTATAAACCCTTTATTAACACATGTTTGCTTTGTCTTCAGTTCTTAAATTTTACTCATAATAAAAGTATATAATGAATCTTATGTCATTATTTTATCTAAATATTTCCCCCAGATTTGGAACCTGAATTTTAGAAGCGTACTTAATTGAATAACTGCAAGAAATTTTGGCTACATATTTAAAAATTTTATTTAGTAAACATATTCATTTGCTTACCGTGTGCCAGGAACTGGTTATTTAGTCATCATGACCAATCTAGTAGTGAGGTCCTTTATTAGCCTATCATGAAAAAGGAAGCTAAGCCTCGGAGCATTTAAATAACTTTCTTAAATTCACAATGGTAGTTGGCAGAATAAAAATATGAATCTGGGTGGTCTATACTTTTCATATTCCATTTCATGAACATTAACCACATGTCCCCGAAAGATGAAAGGGGATGGGGAATGATAGTTTCAGCCTTCCAGACACTTTTACAGAATGAGAAAAGGAAGCTGCAGCAGCAGGATGGCTAACCATCTGTGTCACAGTCATATTACCTAACCTGGGCCAATGCTTATTCATGTACAGGAAAATGCTGTTGGCCAGTTCACTGATTAGAGTCAGTGTCAGTGTAGTATGAAAGATCAGTAAGATTGTATTATTTCCTAGAACTGTATTGTTTTAACAATAATGATAAGAGGATGCAGAGAAAAAGGAACCCTCCTGCACTGCTGGGGGGAATGCAGACTGGTGCAGCCACTGTGGAGAACAGTATGGAATTTCGTCAAAAAACTGGGTCAAATGGAGCTCCCATTTGACCCAGTATATCTAGGAATATACTCCAAGATACTAGAAACATCAATCAGGAAAGAATCAGAATCAGTATATAAATATAAATATTAAGCATATATAAATGTGTTTTTTTTAATATGTGGTTTGGATTTGTGGGAAAAATCATAATTGAGTGAGCTATTTCATTTTTAAATTTAGAGTCTAGAGGACAGTTGTGACATTTTGCAATTGTTTCTTATGATTAATTGAAATAAGCATAGGAAGGTGAAGATTCTTTCCAGCTGTGACTTCTCCGCTGGAGTGATCTTTCCTAAATTGCTCACAGTTGTTCTACTCCTTGTCTTTTCATGTAAAATCATTTTACAAACAAGGGTGAAAGTTCAGCCACTTACCATGTCCCCAGGTTAAAAAATAATTATTGTTTTCCCTTAGAAATCAGAATAGTTTTCAGGATCAAGTCTTGTATCACTTTGTAAAATCCAAATAAAACTGTAAGCACAGCTTAATGTAAATTTTCAAAAATCAGTATCCTGCTATCAAAGATTTGTTAAACAGAAAACACACACACACACACACACACACACACACACATTTTAAGTTAGATTTCATAAACTTGGTACATATGAGTAGTATATATACAAAGATATTCAGACTTGACAGAAATAATATTGAAAATTAAATTAGAACCCTGTAACTTCTAAACTAATCATGTGATTTGTATAAATCCATGTTTACTTATAATGACATTATAATTAGCAAGAACCATGTCTAATGTGAGCTGTTTAGCCAGTTAAAAAGTAAAATACAATAAAGGAGAAAACAAAACAAACAATTTTGAATGACTTACAGATTTAAAAATATTTAGTTGCTACCAATAAAGGATGTGTTTCCTTTGGCCAAACCCTTATGCCCATTTCCAATGTCATCTTATTACTGAAGACTATTTCTACTGTCATTCAGAACTGGTCTCTGTATTTCTGGGAGTGTGCTTTTGTTTATTTTTTTATTGAGATTAGTTAGTTAATCTTTGTAAAACATTTGTTTTTCACATTACTTAAACTTTAAAAATAAAAAATCTCCAAAGCATATTTTGCCTGTTTTGCACAGTTACTCTGAGTTGCTATAGAACTGAAAAGTTACCATTTTTACTTAAATGCCTAATTTTAAACATTGATGGTCATTTGTTCACTGAAAAAAAATATTTATTGAGTGCTCTTATGTACCAGGTTAATTTTTGGAACTGAGTATACAGTTGTAGACAAAGCAATAGTGTCCATTTCTTTTAACATAGTTACAATCCAGTGACAGAGAAAGGCAATAAAAGCTAACCCCAAACCCTTCCAAATAAAATATAAACTGTGAGAAGTATTATTTTAATAAAGAAAGGACTGGATGCTATCAAAAACAGAATAACAATAAAACTAATTTAGACTAAGGGAGAATTTGGTAAAGGCAAGTCTTTCTCAAGAAATTACATCTAATGAGATCAGAAAAATAAGTAATACCTAAACTTGGAGCAGGGGATGTCAGAGGGAATAATGAGAATTAAACAGAATTAAAAGAGATTTTGGAAATAAGTTCATAAAACCTATAAAATTTTATGTATGTAGGAGATGAAAAAAGGAGAAATCAAAGATTTCTAGATTGAGCAACTTTAATAGATGGGGTGCTGATTGGTGATGTGATAATGAAGGAAAAAAGATGTGTGTCAGGGGTGGGCACGTTTAATAAGGATGTGACTTATTTGGGTTAAGTTTGAGATTATTGTAATATATATACATGGAAATTTCATATTGAAACATAGGTCTAGGGGTTTGCAGCTTATCTGCAGTCCTGTAAAAACTGTCAAAATAACTGATCTTTTCCTCTAGCTATAATATTTCTGAGAGCCTATAATGGTTTAGATTTCCATCGTCTCCATCCAGAGAGTACCAAGTGCTTACTTCAATTGATGCTTATTAAATATTTTATTTATATATTGGATGGCTCCTGTAACCTGAATTTTTGAAATAAATATTGCACCCATTACAGCTGCAGTTCATAATGGACACTCAATAAATGTTTGTTGCATGAATGAATGAATTAATAGATACTAGTAAGTGGGTTATATACTTCAATGAGATGTATATTTGTTTGTTCTGTCTCCAAAAGACAGATAGCTGGTTGCAGACAAACATCTTAATCTTCTCTCAGTTCCATTACCATGTATAATACACTACTGGATATTATATAAATACCCATTGATTCATGAATATGCTAGTGAGATACACTGATTCAGTTGGTCAATCCTAAAATCTGCCTGGAAAAAAAAAATCATCTAATTTGCTTTGCTTTATTTTTCTCATATTTCATAGGAAAAATGGAGATAAAAATGTATCAACATATAGGAATAGGATGAGAATATGGAAAAGCAAAGGAAATAAAAATCTAGAAATGGAGAGTACTATGGCAGAAAGACAAAGAGACTAGACTGCTATGTCTACAATTGTTATCTGTGACATTTTTTTCAACAAAATAATCTAATTACTATATACTTTCACATAATTCAAAATAAATAAACACATTTGCTTACAGATAATTTGCCCCACTAGCAAGCACACAGCAGTTAATCAATACATTATTGCATACCGCCAATAATGATTTATTTTCAACCTATTTTAGCAAAAATTCTGGATATAGTTAAGAAATCTTTAATATTCCAGTTGGGCCAGTAATTTTAATTTTAAATAATCTTTTTTTTTAATGCCTTTTTTTTTCTGCCAGCGTTATCATTAGAACATTAGCAGTAATTAAACCATAAGTGGAAGTTCTAGATGACTGGCCAGCTGAAAAAGAACAATTAAGCGTCATAGACAGGAAGGAATTTAAACTTTCACATAATCAATTGTTTAGTTGTTAGAAGAGGCATTGGAGGCCAAGGGAACAACAACAACAAAACACAAACTATGAAAATAGAAAAAATAAGAATGATAATGAGTAGGATATTTCTTTGACTTAAATTATTTTCATTTAGCCGAAACCGGTTTGGCTCAGCGGTAGAGGGTCAGTCTGCAGACTGAAAGGTCCCAGGTTCGATTCCGGTCAAGGGCACATACCTTGGTTGCGGGCACATCCCTGGTAGGGGGTGTGCAAGAGGCAGCTGGTTGATATTTCTCTCTCATCAACCTTTCTAGCTCTCTATCTCTCTCCCTTCCTCTCTGTAAAAAATCAATAAAGTGTTTTTTAAAAAATTCCATTTAAAATCCAAAATCAAAGGCAATTATTTAAATATTATATCAAAGCCTATATTATTAAATTATAAAACATAAGCCCTAACAGGTTTGGCTCAGTGGATAGAATATTGGTCTGTGGACTGAAGGGTCCCAGTTTCGATTCCAGTCAAGGGCATGTACCTTGGTTGCAGGCACATCCCCAGTATGTGGTGTGCAGGAGGCAGCTGATTAATGTTTCTCTCTTATTGATGTTTCTAACTGTCTATCCTTCTCCCTTCCTCTGTGTAAAAAATCAATAAAATATATTTTAAAATTATATAACATAAACTAGATGATTCTCTTATAATTATGGTTTATGAAATTGCTAAAATGAGTTGATTAAAATGGCCTCAATATTCATGGTTGCTTCCTTTTAGCCCTCTTGTAAATATACTTATATATTTATAAATATTTATACATTTACATATTTATATCTGTACATATTATCATATGTACAGATATAAATATGTAATATTTATATCTGTACATATGATAATATATATATGATTACCCAAAGGGAGAGAAAGGAAAAAAGAATGAGGAATGAGTTACTTCAAAAAATACAGAATATTTCTATAATGCAACAAAAGTCAGAGACTGTACAGTGAGAATGAAAGAAATAATACTTATAAATTATTGGGAAAAAAAAGTATACAGAAATTTAACATTTAGATGTCTTTAATAGAAAATTTAGAAAGAAAACCACAGTAAAATGACAGGTAGATCCTGTTGGTAATCAAAATAGTATAATGCTTGAAATTCCAGTTTTATAAAACAACAGATTAGACTTTTCTAGGTTATTGCTCAAGGGCTAACTACTACATGATCCAACCTATTCCTGCATATTGAGTAAAAATATAAATGCATAAACATAAAATATATCATTGTAAACTCTATATCATTGATGCTGTTATGAGACCACCACCATTAAAAACTGACAGCCTAGTGAAGGATACATGCATACATGGTCAGCTAACTACAGAACTACTAAGTTTCTAGGATATAGTAGGACATTGTGTTATGTTATGCATACATTTTTAAAAAGCTCTGCAAAATTAACTTTACTTGTTTATCTACCCTATTTATTCTAGCTAATCGAATTTTTCTTCTGCATATCATGTTCCTCAATCCTTCTGAAAGTGCTTATAAAATAATGTAAGTGTATATCACATCTCTAAGTCAAATATTTACCTATAGTCTTTGCTTTTTGGCCCTTAAACAATATGGATACATTTTAGTTATTCTTCACATTGGCCCAAAATATTCTATTTGCTGGATACACCCCGTAGAATATACCACATATTTTGCTGCAAGAAGAAATTTTCATCTTATACCCATGAAAATTTTTTTTATCAGTCTCAAAATCTCTTAATTTTCATTCTACCAAGATGTGTTTTCTCCTGATTTCCAGGCTACTGTCCTCTCCCTCTACTACATTCTCTCTTCTCACACCCTACAATTACCTGGTTCTGTCTGATTAATTACCTTCCCATCCCAGTTAACTTGCACAACAAAGAAAAGAGCCTGCAGTGTGCAGTGAATGCCCTCCCTGTAAAACAGTGAAATTACCACCTATTGCTTCTCAAGCTTGCCCCTGGGTCTCTTTTCTTAGCCCAAACTGTTCCTCAAACTAAGCCTTGAAGATGCTTGCATGATTTTTAGAGAAGTCTGACACATAATATGTACATTCCATTACATAATGTGTATATTATTCTTCCCTTGGTAATTTAAAACTTCTTATTAAGCCATGGAGGCTTTTGATTCAGTCATATATAGACTTCCAAACTTCTCTTTTCATAGCACGAGGAATTTACTCAAGAGATATTTGGCAAAATCTGACATTTTTGTTCTTTCTGTAAAGACTTCAAGGATTATAATTTTTGGCATTTATAATAAGCATTCTAATCTTAAGCAGTCATGTGCCACTTCCAGGTTGATTAAAAGAGAAATTAGTATAACATTATATTATTGTAATACTCTTTAATTCCATTCTCCTTTTTTACAATTCTTAGAATTGAAACATTTTATTTTTAGTAATGGGAATTCTTTTCTCTTTGCTATAGTCTACTGGTAATTGCTAGTGAAAAAAAAAATAAAGTTTCTGTATTTCCGCTTCAGTGGACATTATAAAAATAAGCCTTTTCCCCCCCCAATATAACCTTTTAGGCTACTGTCACATCATTGCTTAGGTTTATTACTTTCAGAAATCTATGATAATTCTTCATTTTACCTCCAAGTATACAGGGGATAAACCACATAGTCTATAATTATTACAAAGGAGAATAGTACACATTTAGCTAACTATTCTCTGTTCTTTCATAAAGGGTTAATTGAATTTGGACCCATTTCTCTGAACTTGCCCTCAGCATAACTTGTTTGGCTAAGATGATGGGGCAGGTTCTCCCTTGTAAAATAGTTCCACAATCTATATTTTACCCATTGCTTCTTCAGGAACATCATAGAATATTTAAGGTTGTATTATCATTTATATAGTCTATATCATTAAAGTATCATCAGAAACATACACAAGGATTTACAGGCATCAACATAATATGTTTAATCATTAATTGGAGATGGCAAAATGCAAAACTTGATTTCAATTTTGATAATTAATAATGCATTATTAAAAGGCTTAATTAATTAATTAATTAATTCTTAAATGTAATAAAAAATTAGGAATTTTCTCATTTTGTTATTTTTATTAATATTATAAAAATAAAAGCTTATTGACCCATGGACATGGCTCAGTGGTTCATTGTCAACCCATGAAACAGGAGGTCATGGTTCAATTCTAGGTCAAGACACATTCAGGCTTGATCTCCAGTGTGGGGTGTACAGGAGGCAGACAATCTGTTTCCATTGCTCTCTTCCTCATCCTTCCTTTCTGAAATTCAATAAAAATATATTTTAAAAAATAAATAAAATCTTATCTATAAATCATAGTTAGGAATAATGAAGAGTCAGTGGATAGGAAATTACTAGTAAGTACAACAATCCCCCCTCCCCTTTGTGTTTGGGAGAGATGGGTGGGCAATGCCCTGGTAAAGACCATGTAAGACATTTTCTATAGGATGCTCAGGCCAGAGAAAGGGTAAAATGCACAAGCCAAGAGGCCAGAGGCCAGAGAGTCAAGATCATAGCAAAAGTATGGTAAAAATCCCAGGGATTCTAGGATTAAGCAGAGAAATTTTGCAGAATACTTGCTGCAGAGTGCTCAGTGTCTACCTTTTTTTTTTTTTTTTTTCCTTTTATAAAACACAGGCTCATTTGTATAAGTATGTTTAATTTAATTAACCTAAATGGACAAAGAGGACACACTGGTTCTGCAAAGATGCAGTCAGTTTTTATGACAATACTAGAAGCCCGATTCACAAAAGTTACGCAAGAGTAGGCCTTCGTAGCTTAAGTGGCTGCCTTGATCCCTCCCAGCCCCTGTGGCCGCCTCAGCCCTTGCAGCTGCAGTGGCTGCAGCCCCAGCTTCATCTCGAAGGTTGTCCAGGAAGTGGTTTCACCATCCAGTCTAATTAGCATATTAGCTCTCTATTATGTAAGATTCCCACAAGCTTAGTGATCAAGAATATTTTGATATCTGCTGTGTTCTATGAACTACTTTCAGGAGAAGCTTCTGGTCTCATTCTTTTCTTTATTTTAAAAATATTCTAAATTTAATTACATTTGATTTTTACAACCAATGGTAATGCAGATCAAAGAAGAATACACACCTTTGTTGCTGGGCTGGCATGCCTCAGTAGTTGTGCATCAACCAATGAACCAGGGTGTCATGGTTTGTTACTGGTCAGGGCATATGGCAAGGTTGCTGGCTTGATCCCAGTGTGGAGCATGCAGAAGGCAGCTGATCAATGATTCTCTCGTATCATTGATGTTTCTATCTCTCTATCCCCCTCATTTTGTCTCTCTGAAATCAATAAAAGCACATTTAAAAAATATATACACACCTTTTTAACTGGCATTTGACACTATGAGCCAAAACAAAAATCTAATTTTAGTTCTCCTATTTTATGAATGATGTTAAACTTATAAATTCATTAGAAAAATTTATCATATTTGCAATATTCATGGTTTCCATACCATAAATGAATTTTTCATTCAATTATATTTCCATTTAACCTACTCTTTTATTAAATTTTGAAAATATATTCTTCAGTGTGCTATTTATTAATATTTATTGGAACTTTTATCTATTACTAGAGGCTCAGTGCCTGAAATTCATGCATGGGAGGGGAGGTGTCCCTTAGCCCAGCCTGCATCCTCTCCAATCTGGAACTTCTCTTTCACAATCCAGGACTTTTGGCTCCTAACTGCTCGCCTGTCTGCCTGCCTGATTGCCCCTAACTGCTCATCTGCTGGCCTGATCTCCCACAACTGTTCTCTCCTGTTCTCTCCTGCTGGCCATATTGTGGTGGCCATCTTGTGGAGGCCATCCTATGGTGGCCATATTGTGGTGGCCATCTTGTGATGACGTCACTCGAAGGCATGATACCACCTAGGCTTTTATGATATAAAATACCTTGATCTGGTTTTAGTTGTTATATTGTGAATCTATTACAAAGTATAGAAAATTCATAGAACTCTGTACAATATTAGGACTTCCAATGTATACTTTTGGCTGCTATTTCCAACTTCGTAGCAAATTCATTCATTCTTTCATGATATATTTCTTTATTACTTATTTGTGCCATTCACTCTTCTGAACAAGGAGAGTAGTAAGTTATAAAGTGGAAAGAATAATAAGCTTATTTATTGATTCTACCATTAACTTTTGGTCCTAACAATTTTACTCACTTTTGTCGTAGCAATGGAGAAAACTCATTGATGGAATGTAAACAAGTTTCAATTGAAAATTTATAGTCTGGGGCCTCATACTGTTTCTGATTTTAGCTATGAGGCCACCAGTTTGTTTTTCTGAAAGTGAATTTTCTGATGACTGTGATAGCATATGTTTAACTGCTAATGAGTAAAACCTCTGTGACATGATAATTTCAATTGGTGAAATATGTTGAAAGATAGATTGTTCATTAACCCTTGGGGATTATAACTTTTGTTTATTCAATTATATTACATTTACCACAATTTTCTTGTTTTAAAAATGCCATCTGAATATCCAGTACATTCAGATATAAGCAATTTAGTGAGAATACTAATAGGTTTGAATCAGTAAAAGTTAATGGCTTTCTAAAGTAAATTAACATTACAGAATTACTTTTACAAAATATATAAAGCAGCTTTGTTAGAGCCCATAACAGAAAAAAATGAATAAAACCATATTCAACTCACATATTTATCCACATATTTTACTTGTATACTGCCCTGAGGAAGCCCAGTTGGCTGAACTGTTGGCAAGTTTCTGCACCTACAATGATAATAAACTACTCTGTTATTACCTAGGTATGTGAGTTGAATGCGGTTACACTTTCCTCTGCTCTATGAAACTGGAAAGTAAACAGTTTATATTGTATTTTTATAGAATTGGCAAATGTGTCTTGTTGGATTTTGCTGAGTTCACCTTTAGCAATAGAATGCCAAAGCCATTAAAGCACCTTCATGCGGATACATTAATCATGTGTCAGAGCCTGATGTGGAGCTGTTTGTTACTACCATAGTATAGATGGAGAGAGAAAAAGAGCTCAGTGGGTTACTTGATGGACTCTTACATAAATGAATGCTCCAGATATACCAAAAGAGCTTAATTCAGTGTTTGTTATATGTTTATTTAGTTAATACCTATGAATAAAAATACTGTATTTGGAGGATTTGGCCAAAAATATTTCTATTTTTGTAACACTTTTAATGTAAAACTAGAACATGTTCGTTATAATATAATGGAGAAGTATACACATAATGAAAAAGAAATAAGCATCTCTCACAATCCTATCACAACCTCTGTTGATATTTTAGTGTTTTTTCTTTTTATTTATAAACATTACTGAGAATTTATGCAGCTTATATTGTTCTTTCTAAGTAACATAGACATTGTCCTATGTCATTAAACATTTCTGTGAATTTCTGTGAATTCACTAGAAATCCTCCCGTTTCCCCAAACAGTTTTGCTGTATTGACCTTTAATCTTTCCCAAAATCTAAGTTCATTTATCACTTTCTTAAGAATGCTTTCCTTGACTTCCTTTGCTGGAACACTTCCCTATATTAAATGTCCACAGCACCTCAAACTTTTTTTTTGTAATTCTTATGTTAGTTTTTATGCTATTTTTATCTGTGTGAGTTTTTGAAAAAAAATATCAGCGAGATTTTGTTTGGAATTATGTTAAACTTATAAATTAATTAGGAGAATATTGTCATATCAATAATATTCTTTCTATTCCATAAATCAATTTTCCATCCAATTCTTTTTTTAAATATATTTTATTGATTTTACACAGAGAGAAATTGAGAGGGATAGAGAATTAGAAATGTTGATGAGAGAGAAACATCGACCAGCAACCTCTTGCATACCCCCCACTGGGGATGTGACCACAATCAAGGTACTTGCCCTTGACCAGAATTGAACCTCGGACCTTTCAGTCCTCAGGCTGATGCTCTATCCACTGAGCCAAACCCGTTTTGGCCATCCAATTCTTTTTGTATTTCAATTTAATCCATTCATGTATTAAATTTTGAATTTATATTTATAATACACATCCTATTTTGTATTATTTTTATTAATATTTGGTCAAATCACTTATCTATTATATCTAAAATCATATATTGAAGTGTAGAAATTTTGTTGAACTCTATATAATTTTTAAAAGTTTCCATACATACTCTTGGACATTATTTATATATTTAGTAGCAAAATTATTAAGTCATTCAAAAATATTTCTTCATTAATTATTGTGTATCATCCACTCTTCTGGATGTAGGAAGTTCAGAAGAGAATAAAAATAACATAAATCGTTAGATAGTAAGTAATATTTATATCATGTTATATGGTATATGTTCTATGGAGAAAAACAAGCAGGGAAGAAGAGGTAGATTTAGGAGAATAAGATGGTCAAGAGTGTTCTAAAGGAAGTGAGGGAAGTTGTTGTGTGGTTATTGAGGAAAGCATCACAGAACAGAATAACAAAGAGGGAAACGTTCTGAGGTGGGAGCCTGTCTTCTGTGTTCTATGGAGAGCAGTGAGGCCAGTGGTTGGAGCAGAATGAGCAAAGGAGATGGAAGTGTCATAGAAGTAATGGCAGGAGTTAGGCAAGATGGACCACTGTGAAAATTTTGAATCTTATTTTGCATCAGAGAAAAGGCCACTTAAGAGGTCTGAGAAGTGGGAATAAGAATAACATGAGCTGATTTTGGCAGGATCACATTGACTGTGGTATTGGAATTACATGGGTGTATTAGGGTTCTCCTGAGAAACAGGCCAATAGGAAATAGATGTATGATGATGATAGGTGATAGAGAGATGATTAGATAGATAGATAGATAGATAGATAGATGATAGATAGATAGATAGATAGATAGATAGATAGATAGATGATGGATAAAATAAAATGCATTATAAAAAATTGGCTCACATGAGTATGGAGCTTGAGAAGTCCTATAACCTGTCCTCTGTATACTGGAGACACAGGAAAGGTGATGAAATATAATGATGAATAAAAACATGGTTCTTGACCTTACCCATCTTAAAATATGTTGAGATGGATAGACCATTTAGCATTTGTTATAATTTATCTTTTCCCTAATAAATGAGAATAATTTAAAGCTAATTACATCATAAGACAAATATAACTTGAAATAAAATTTACTATAACATGTTCTAGTTTACCACGTGTACCAGTTAAAAATGTGGACAGTTAACCAGTTAATAATGCAGATTTTGTAATCAAAGAAAACATGATACTTTCAAGAAAAACATCAAAAGTGCTTTATTCAAAGTAATGCCCATCACTAGCTACACATGTCCCCATCTATCAGGTAATTTGTAAGTACTGTCCCAATAGAACTTTTCTTGTTTTGAGGCAAACCATTCAGAGATCCAATTTTCCACTTCTTCATACATTTCAAAGTGCCATTCAGAAAGTGTGTGTGCCATCAATTGGAACAAATGGTAATCTGAAGGAGCAAGGTCTGGTGAATACGGCTGGTGGGTTAATACTTCCCAGGCAAGATCTTTTAATGTTTCTTTTACTGGTTTTGAAGTGTGTGATGGTGCATTATCATGAAGCAAAATTACTTTGCTATGTGGTCTGGAAAATTCTGATTGTTTCATGATCAAAACATGGTTCAAATTGATTATTTGTTGGGAGTAGTGAACAGTATTAACGGTTTCACCTGGTTTTAGAAGCTCATAATACACCACACCTTCCTGATAACACCAAATGCAGAGCATTGTCTTCTTTCTGAAGTCATTTGGCCTTGCTGTTGATCTTGATGGTTGACCTAGATCAACCCATGATCTTGTTCATTTGGAATTCTCAAGATAAATCCACTTTTCATGGCCCATCACAATTTGATGCAAAAAATTTGTGCCATTGAAGCAACATTTTACTGATGACTTTTCGGTTTTCCCTTTGTTTTTTGTTCAATTGATGTGGCACCCATTTTCCTTCCTTTAAAACTTCCCCATTGTTTGTAAACAATCTGAAATTGTTTGCTGAACAACATTTAATCTTTTTGCAAGTTGTTTTTGAGTTTGACTCGCATTTCCATCCAATAATGCTTGTAATTGTTGGTCTTCAAACTTTTTTTGTTGACCTCCACTTTCTTTGTCTTTCATATCAAAATCATTACTTTTAAAGTGTTTAAACTAGTGTTCACAAGTAGCTTGCGATGGAGCAGTTCATCATAAGCTTCCTGAAGTATACATTAACTTTTTTCTTCAAAATAAAGTAATGAATTAAAACTTCCCACAAATGCTCTTTTGTTGGCATGAAATTCAACATTTTAAGCATAAAAATATATATGATGTTAATACCTTTAGCAAATTTGACACATGAAGTTTTGAAGTTTGTTGTCAATACCACAAAATAGCATACAAATCAAATAGCATATATATTAACATATGTATTACTCCGTCTATTAAAAAAATGCATTATTAACCAGTATAACTGGTATTATTAAAAACATATATGCAACTTCATTCCTCTGCTCACTTTGGTGCTTCTTCCATATAGCTACTCAATCTACTCTATGGTCCACAAGAGTAATACATTTAATTAATAACTAGCGTGAGCAAAAAATTAAGATGTAACTTATTTTCTGTTTCTCAGAGCTATTTTCATTTTGTTCAGAGAAACAACTCTGATCATAATCCAATAAATTTTATTCTTGAAACTTTCTTTAGCAAATATTCCCTCCTGTGATTTCAATGACTTTTTGCTTTTCCTATGTTATTTAGCAATAAGAGATTAACCATTGCTGTCCTCACAATTAGGATATATCTTACTTTCCTAATTGTCCTCACAATTAGGATATATTTTACTTTCCTTGTAATCATTTCAGTGTTACTTATTTCTGAGTTACTTATATCTAGGAAATACAATTTTATAATGATGCAATAAAAGCAGTGGTACACAACATCTAACTAATTAGATAATGCTAAATGGTTGACATCCTGTGTATTATACCCTTTCCATAGAACACTGAAGTTGAAATCTTAGAGAAAGTTTTTCAGCCACAGTAAATTAAATTATATTTTCAAACTTGTGCTAGCATAATTACATTTTGGCCAACAATAATAATATTAGTTTTCAAAATTATAATAATATAAATTTTATATCATCTAGAATAACCATAGTAACTCACTTTTCCTGCATCATATAATTATTATTTTTAGTTAATCTGTATAATTGTCATATATAAGTGATAACAGATTTTTATCTTTATTGAAAGTAGATAGAAGCCAGTGGATATCAAACTACTGTTTTTAAATTATTTTACTCAAAGATAAAACTCAAAATATATAATTAACACACTTATCTTAATTGTTTTTTTCAATGAATGAAAACCAGTATCATTCTCATTTTCTTCCTTCTTTTCCTATTTATTTCCCTATTTCATTTAAAGATGAATTTTTTTCTTTATTTTATGTTCAAAACTGACCTTAGCTTACTTAAATACCTTCCATGTTGAACAAAGTAAATGAATTTCAGAGAAGACAGAAATCAAGAACACATTATTTTAATGATGAATATAATTTTTAAATACTTTTTATTTTATTATGAATATTTGAAAAATAAAAAGTGTATAGTGATTCATATAAGAAACATCAATATACACCCTATTAGCATAATAAAAACTGTCATTTTGCAATTTTTGTTTCAGATTTTATTTGAGAAAATGAACCATTACAAAATGAAGTCTACTGTTTCATAACTTCTAATTGTATTAATTTTATTATCTCTCAGAAATAGTTAAGGCCCTTTATTTGGTATGTATCATTTCCTTTTGTGTTTTATGTTGCCACACTTTTATATATGAAGTTATATTATTTTTCATCTTTCAAAGATTATATTTAAAATCACATTGTTTGTATCTTTGCTTTCTCAGTTAATATTGTTTTTGAGATTATCCATATTAATTCAAAAAAATAAAAAATAAAAAAACACAATAGGTTTTTTCTTCTGATACACTTGTTTTTATATATCAGATATATGCTTTGATAATATATTATTTAAATAATATTTTGTCATTTACCATTTTTTTTGTTTTATTGAGATATTAAATACAGCTGTCATTTAATATTTTTGATGTGTTAAAACTGAGGTTGAACATTTTAAGGTAGTCAAATTTAGCAATGGTCTCTCTGGTTTGTGCTTGTGTTTCTTGTTTAAGAAAGCTGTCCCTATTGTGAAGTTATAAAGATAGTCTACAGTTTCTTTTGCCAAAACTATTAGATGAGTGAAGTTGTTAACTGACATGAAGAATACTAAGACAGCTGGTTTGTGCAGGAAATACTATTAGGAACTCTGCTTTAAATATGTTAAGTCTGGACAGCATTTTAGACATTCAGTACAGGTGTCAAGTCAATTGATTAAGTATATAGGTCATAAATTCAGGAAAAAAGGTCCAGTTTGAAGATATAAATATGGGCGTTGTCAGCATATTGATGGCATTGAAACCATGAGACAAGATGAAATCATTCTAAATGCAGATTATAGTCATGAATATTAAGTAGACTGAATTCCATTTAACTCAAGTGTGGTCTTCCCAAGGGAAAGTACTGAAGTGAAGGAGAGATGAGGAGGCTGGGGTTGAATGCACTAAAGTAGTCTTGGTTACATATGTGCCTCCAAGGACCCCAGACCATATTTGAGAATACACACTTGCTGAGTAAATAAATTTTAAAACTGATCACAAAATCCAAGCTGAATACAGAAGGAAGAGGGGGCATGAAGTGTGTGGGTGACAGTGAAATTGTGGTAGAATAAAAAGGATTTAAGTAAGCATTCTGGTTGGATTAAGGGAGTCCCAAAGAGGGATGCTCTGGAAAGATGCTAGTTGCTGGTCAGGAGGAGTGGAGATTATGAAAGAGCTGTACATACTGATAAAATGGTGAGCACATCTGAAGAGTGGTTGTGCAGATGACATCTTCAGAGGGGGAAGTCAAGGAATTCTGAGTTGGAGTGATAATCTGCAGTAAAGTTAGAATCACTAGTTCTCTTCTATTCTGAAATTTACAATATTGATCATGAAGGTTATTCATTTAAAAAATACCTTTGTGTTTTTTGAGATAATGGTGGGCTTTTCCTCTTTTTGTTGGTATAGCACAATACATTAATTAATGTTTTATCATTATAAACACCTCACATTACTGGAATAAACCCAAATTAGTAAGCATGAATTATCTTTCATATATACTAGTGTACTCAGCTTGCTAAATATTTTGTTTATTATTCTTTGCATTTATATTCATGAGATAAATATGTAAATTTCTTTGTAAGTCTTTAAAAAGTTTTGGTAAAGTTTCAACAACTCAGTGTTGAAATAATACTCCACTATTTAATTCTTCTTGATATGCTAGAGTCTCTCCATGTGGCCTCTAATTGTTCAACTGCTGTCATAAAAACATACATATATACTTAAATATTTGTATATATACATATAATATGTGTAATTTAATATGTACCATTGTCTTTCTGAGCTCTTTGCCACTGGATTCATCAAATAGCTACAAATTTAATAATTTCATTTTTAATTTCAGTAATTGTACTTTCTAATAATATTTAAAATTACTTCCTTTTATGTTAACCTGCTTCTTTTTTCCATTTCTGCTTATTTTTGTTTCATAATTTACTTTATTGTAATGGAGATTACTCTTTCATTTATTAATGAAGGCTATTATAATCATAGACCTTTTTGTATTATTTTGTCCAACTGACCTATAGTATTATTTTTATGCAATTTTGTTTTGAACACTCTGGAATTGGGTCGATTTTTTTTTTCTTCTTGCTTTTCTCCTTTCCCTCTTTTCCTCCCCCCTTCTACTTTCTCACTTCCTCGGCTCACTCTTTCCTGTTTTGAGGTTGTGTGTTATCCTATCTCTTATCACTTACCTCTGTAGGTCTCCAGTCTAGAAACACTTTTTTTTTTTTTTTTTCCTGAATCAAGGCCTTTCAGGGCCTGGTGGTCTAGTTAGCCATCACTCTTTAAGGTCTTGGTGAAAAGACTGGGTGTTCGCAGCCAGAGGATTGCAGTTGTTTGAAGCCACAGGTGTTGATGAGCTTTATTTCTAGCTTTTTCAGAACTGGGGAACCTCTCTCTAAGCCTTGGCTTCAAGAACTTTCTATTCCTGCTCCTGTGTGTCTAAGAGCATGTAAATATCTTTCACTTCACAGAAGCAAACTTCAGACCTAGCTAACCAGGCCTACAATGTTGGCACCATTCACCACTGTGTTAATTGGCACTTCTCTGCTTATTTTATTTGGAGGGCCAATTTTTGTACCTGTTGTTTTTCTTTTATATTTCTATTATTACCACTGTGTGTTCATAGCAAATGTCTTGTCAAAGATGAACCCCTACATCATCTTACCTGAAAAGGCTGGTATATCTGAATTTGTTTTTTCTGATGGGATATATATTTGTTAACATATTAAATATGAAGCATTTTACTTCTCATTGAACCATACTGGCATTTGAAGGAAAAACATTTTTGAAACTTCATTGTTAGATGTTAAAAGAAACATTTATTTCTTACTAATGATAATAGGAATATAACATTTCCTAGTTGTCACAGCTATGTTTAGGTTTTTTTTTTGTTTTGTTTTGTTTTGTTTTTGTGTGTGTGTGTTTTAAATTATTTTAGTTAAACTGTGAAGTTGACACAGATGAATCAAGTCCAGACATAATAACACCCTGAAGGAATTTAAAGTATAATAGAAATAATAATAGCACTTTATTTCATACAGATTCATATATCCCCAAATGAAATCTATATTTAAAGAATTCAGAGCAATAGGGTATCTTAATAAGTGTTCTAAGCATAATCTATGCAAAGGCAGATGAGAGAGAGATAACCTTTAAAAATAAATAGGATTTGACTGACAGATATCAGAGGGGAGACAAATGGGGGAACAGGAAGAGATTTACAATGAGTTTCTGTGCATATATGCATAGCCCAGGGATACAGACAATAGGCTGGTGAAGGCCTGGGGTGGTGCGAGCTGGAAGGGGATGACAAAGGGAGGGAAAATCAGGAACATCTATAATACTGCCAACAATACTTTCAAAAAGCAAAATAACTAAGTAGATAGGATTTGGAAGCGAGAATTCATAGAGAGATACCTCAAACAGTTGGAACATGAGAACAGAGGCTCAGAAGTGGGCATGACACAGATTCCTTACATTTAACTGAGAAGGGCAAATGTTCATGGATGCAGAAACACATACTCCTTTAATCCACTCTGTTACAAAGACTATTCTGCCTTTTCTGGAACTAATTCTCTGACTTTTAGTCTACTTTGGCCTGTCACTGCCAGTGCAAGGCCTAACTATATTCAAAGTTTCCAAAATAGTTTTTCTTGCCTCACTAGATTTTTATTGAATTATTTTCTATCCCAGCTCTTAATTAAGTTTTATGCTAGACCGACCAGTGTTGCTCAGTGGTTGAGCATCAAACTATGAACCAGGAGGTCATGGACCAATTCCGGGTCAGGACACATATCTATCTGGGTTGCAGGCCTGATCTCCAGTAGGAGGAGTGCAAGAGGTAGCTGATTGATTATTTTATCTCATGATTAATGTTTCTATCTTTCTCTTGATGTCCCTTCTCTCTGAAATCTATAAAAACATATTTTAAAAAAAGTTTAAAAAGTTTTATGCCAATTATCATTCACATTTTTCATGTTGCTTCACAATTATCACCTATGTATTTTATATCTGTACATTTAGTCTTCTCCAAATAAATACAAGCTCTTAAAAATCAGTACATGTACTTACTACTTTTTTGAACTTCATTTACATTCAGAGTTTTAAACAAGTGTTTTAATTAATGATTTATGTAGTTGAAATAAACATATATTTGAAAAAAGTCATCTACATTCTAGATGTTCTATTTTTTTATTTAATTTTTCTCAATTAGTCTCTATTTCTTGGTGCCGTCTTTCAAGAGAACTTGGCTATTCTCTCTCTGGCTGAACATATATTATAAATATGTACATATATACACACATACTTACATGAACTCACATAATCTATATAAATAGCACACCAAGAAGCAAATATTCAAAGAAAGATAGTGTTTCAATTATAAAATCAAACTAAAAGCTCCTTTATTGTTTTAGGTAAAGATAGCATCTTAGCAAGCTAGAAAAGTAAGGAGTCCTTAAAATCAACAATAAAGTACTGTTATGTATGCATAAAAAGTAACAACTGTATGTCTAAGATAGTGTTTGTGTCTGTGTGCTGTCAATCACCTTCCTTTATTAGTCTTAGATAGAAGATAAACATCAAGACTGACAGTTGTCTGTCCTTTATAATTTTGTGGCACCTTCACAGAAAAGAGCGTATTATGTCATCACTCAAGTCTGTCACATTTGATGTATTATTCTATTTGTTTTAAAGACTGTTTTCCCCATGATCCTCATATTTATGATGTATTATTTTATTATAGAAATATTTTCCCATAATATAATGTCCTGTACCACAGGCAAGAGCATTTGAGCTGTTGCCCAAACCGCCAGAATATAGAGATGCTTTGTTTTAGAAATATAAATTCTAAAATTAGAGAAATAATATGATATGTGGATTTTATTTTTTCTAAACTCTAAATCACAAGGAAACTGCATTGGATTTCTATATATTTCTAACATGTAATTCAAACAGTGAATTTTAATATTTTTATCATATACAAATGGGCTATCTAGTGCTCAAACAAGAAATGATTTTAACAAATTTAAGTTATCTTTATGATACAGGATATGGGATATTTCTTTAAATAATGTAAATTTGTTCAGAAAATTAACATCTGATCTGAAATGGTGATAAAAATGGGGAAATAGAAGGCATAAAAAGACATTAATATGATTAACATGACAATGTCTTTTCTTTTCCTTTTCTTCTATTTTCTGGGGCTTCATCTGCTTCCATGTTTTCTTATTCACATTTTACAATGAGATTTTTATGGTATGTTTATTGCTTAAAGACAGTCTAAATATATGAAGTGGATCTATAGCTAGTAAATACTCAATATAAATAATCATATAAAGTACCAAAACATGATGTATTCTATATTTTCTAAAGTTTTATTGTTTTTAAATAAGTACTGTAATAATTGATGTAATGGGAAAATTAAGAAAAATACAAAGAAACAGGAAAACATCCCAAATTTCAACACTTGATTCCATACTTTATCTGTTTTATCATAAAATTATCTACTTAATGCTTATTCTTGCATACTTCTGTTTTCAATTAGGATTATAACATTTCCCTGTATTAAAGGTTTTTCTATACTGAAAAATGAAGACGTTTTGATATTTTAAAAAGTTTATTTTCTAATGTTGGATATTAAATATATCTATACCTTTATTATAAATAATGTTTCATGATGACTAATTTTAGTGCATAAATATTGGTTAACATTGAAATGACTTTCACTAGGAGGGAGACCATGTCAGTCTTCCCTATAACTGATAGCCAGTTCTCTTGATTTCCTTCCTTTCTGTAATAAAATAAATTCAAATTATTTTCTTAAACAAAGGAAATAGATGGTATTTTTCTGAGACCTAGAATATCTAACATTTTGTTTTCTGGAGCAATATCATGTGGAAGATAAATTGGTTGGTTATAAAATTTTGGCCTTATAACCTATCATCCTCAAAGTTGTGATGAAATTGCTCCTTTCATTATAGCAATTTAATAACTTTTAAAATGAAAACACAAATTAATTTTAACCATAGATATTGTATTATGTGTCTTCAGTTACAATTGTCACAGTATTATTTTTCTCAATATCTTCCCTGTGAAATAACTGAGAATATGTGCACGTGTGTGTGCGTGTGCGTGTGCGTGTGTGTGTGTGTGTGTGTGTGCGTGCGCGCGCGCTCGCCACAGGAGAAAAAGATATATAGAGAGTTCTCTTGTCATATGTGCTAATTTCTTCTGGATTTGGAGACATCTCAAGTTGGTTACATCATTTTTTTTTTTCATTTTCACTACATTTATATTGTTTTGAATGCTCCTTTTACTTTGGACTTGAATGATTTTATATTTGTATTCTATCTTCATCTCTACTTTTTATTATATCCTTTTTTATTACATTTCAAATTACTTTTTCTGTCTTTCTGATCCTTTAAAATAAGAGTTTTATGTTCTTTTAGTGCGTTGAGGGTTCTATACACTTATCTAATATTCATTTTCTGGTTGATGTAGTAAATCCTATAAAATTGTTTAGGATTATGTCCCTATCTTTTGATAAATAATATTTTTGTAGAATCCATATTATGTCTTGTTTTACTCATTTTTTTATGGAAATGCTAGTTTTATGAACAAACTATCACATTTAAAAAGGTAAAGGCAATCAAATTTTAATTCTCTCTTAAGTACTGTTCCTAAAAAAAAAAAAGTCTGTAGCATTTTGTGGCATTTCAATCTGTGGGGATCCAGACACCCAGAGCTCTCTATTTTGTGCCATTCCCATTGCCTAGAGCTTTGGAAGCTCCAGCTTCCAAACAGGAGATGGATGATGAGAGTGAGGAGAAGATCTTCCAGCTTCCTAAAAGCCTGAGCAGTTCATGTTATCACTTTACTCAGTTTTTTTTTAAAGTATATTTTATTGATTTTCCACAGAGAGGAAGGGAGAAAGATAGAGAGCTAGAAACGTCGATGAGAGAGAAATATCAACCAGCTGCCTCTTGCACACCCCCCACCGGGGATATGCCCACAACCAATGTACATACCCTTGACCAGAATCATGCCCTTGACCGGGACCTTTCAGTCCACAGAATGACGCTCTAGCACTGAGCCAAACCAATTCTGGCACTTTACTCAGTTCTTAATGGTTAAACTAGTCAAACGGTTTTATTCCAAAATAAGGAGTTGCTGAGACAAATAGCCATTCACTAAGCAACTACCTCCTGTATTTGAATAAGGAACAAAGAGCATATTTTATTTTTGGAAAAATAGTTATCTTAGCCTCAATCAATCTTTAATAAGAAATCTACCCACATATAATTCATTATGACATTGAATATGTGAATATTACTCTCACTTCTCTTCTTCTCCTACAACTGGATGGTAGATAATGTCAACTCCTAGCACAATCCCAGTGTATGTTCTATTTAATCATAAGGATAGCCCTGCACATCTCAGATGGGATCTCAACGGCACTAATTTTTCTGGGATATCAGTATGATTGTATTCTTCATGGTGCATTGCTACCAAAGTTCTCCTTGTGTCCACTTCCGCATATATGTGGGTTGGCAAAAGTAGGTTTACGTTGGTGGAAAAAATCATGCAGGTTATGATTACTACAAAAGCTTTATTAATGCTGTGTTTAGCGTACTCACACTGTAAGTCTACTTTTGGCAACCCCGTATTTTACTTGTGAATTCTGAACCTCCTTGAATACAATGTAACACTGCCACTTTTGATCCAATTTGTATACAGGATATTGCTTTTATTTTACCTAACAGATTATTACAATGTCAGATCTCTGGGGCTCAGCAGGAATAGAATTCTGGTTGCTTTGAAAAGCAGTACTTACTCAGTATTTGAAAGCCTCCCCTCGCCTCCAACAGAAACCTCCCAGAAAGTATTTGCACAGTAGGACTTTTCTAAGTGTGTTGTGCAATGAACAATGCAAATGCAGTTTTGTAGCAGACTATTTCTGAAACATGTATTTTTTTTTAATTCTCTCCTGCACTGGAAGGCTATTTTATACACTCTTACTTTTGATATGGTCCTTATTATTTCAGTCAAAGCTCTCTAAGAGAGAACCAGAATCTTTTCCATCGTGTAGCATGGTTGTTGGGCCCACCTCCATCTCCAAAACCAAGTCACACTCATAGCCTGTAAGTCCAGATCTCAGAGCTTTATATGAAAACCGTGGAGTCAGCAAGTATAGGAGCCTTTGAACCAGTGTATATCACACCATGGATTTCCCTCCTGGGAACTAAGAAGTGTAGTGTGTGACCAGGCACCTCCACCGTATATGTCATTTCAGCCCAGCTACAAAGTAGAAATCCAAGGTTACTCCCAAACCACTATATTTACTGCAATAAAACATAATGTGAAACAATGAATAGGGTGTCGGCCTGTGGGTGAAGGGTTCAATTCCAGTTGCAGGCTGGATCCCCGGACCAGGTTGGAGGTTGGGGCGCATGCGGGATGTTTCTCTCTCTGTGTCTCTCCCCCTCCTTTCCACTCTGAAAATAAAATAAAATAAAATATCCTCAAGTGATATAACAAAAAAATAAACAGAAAATATGCACAATGTGTTTTTTATTATAGATTTCACATGATGTCTGTAATATATGTTTTTTTTCAACTTTTTGGTGAATTTTAGAATATTACCTTTGTGAACTGCAAAAAGTATCTTTCTATACAACTCCTAAAATACTTTTATTAAATTAGCTTTTAGCAGTTACTCTCATGTGTCTTAGCGTTCTCAGCTTCAACCATTTTAGTTGTACATTGGACTTTTATTCTATTTTAAATTTGCTCTTATTCATTTACTTATATGTTTTATATATTCAACATGTTTACATGAAAGTGTATGTATTTCTATGAATTTATATAACTAAAGTATTATATATGTTATTTGTGTACATAAACTATATATATAGCATAATATAAACATGTAAATTTTTTAAAATTGTGTACTTTATAGTGACATATTAAAATATGTTGTCTTCGCTTTTTAATCACTGGTTCTGTCTTTTCTAATATTCATTACAAGCAAATTTGAGTGCTGTCCATCTTTTTACAGATTGACAGACTTCTAAAAGTTAGCATAACATTTAATATGAATTAGCACTTTAAAAAATGAATTTAGGGAACTAAGGTAAAGAAAAATTAAATCAACAAAGTAAGTCCTCACTGGTTTGGCTCAGTGGATAGAGCTTTGACCTGAAGACTGAAGGGTCTTGGGTTTGATTCCAGTCAAAGGCACATGCCTGGTTTTGGGCTCAATTCTTAGTAGGGGGTGTGCAGGAGGCAGCCAATCAATGATTCTCATCATTGATGTTTCTATTTTTCTCTCACTTGCCCTTCCTCTCTTAAATCAATAAAAAAATATATATAAAACAAAATTAATGAAGTAAAAAAATAAAACTAAATTAAATGCCTTAAACTTAGAAAGTAGTATGTAATTCTTCGAATTCTACACAGTAAATTGTTTTATTGCCCTGAGATTTATTATATTTCCATTGGTTGTTTTATTTATGCATTAAGATATTTTAGAAATAATATTCTTAATCAATATTGATTTGCTTATTTTTTAGAGACAATTTTTTACAGACAATCTGAAAGATGCACATTGATTTCATTCCAATAAGAAGGGGAAAATTATTATGAAGTAGAGAAATTGAGGGAAGGAAGCAAGATTAAGTTCTTAAACTTTCATTCACAAATGTGCATTGGCAATGAAAAATATTAAACACGTAGAAATACATGAGCTATTATTGATGGAATCTGTATTGCATTTATATATTTTATAGCTGTGCCTGAAATTCAAAATTAGAAAAGCAATTTTGTTGAATATTTTAACATGGTTCTAGATTTTACAAGTTTGTATTCTGTAGAATTTATTTCACCTAATTATTTTATCCCCTAAATAAGGGCAGAACTATTAAAACTTAATAAAAATTTCAGGGTGTAGGAGATAAGACAGATTGTTATAAATGTACACAACACAGTATTGAGTCATTTCCCCACCTCTGTTATAAACAGTAATTTAAGGCTTTCACAAGGCTTAGGGCCCTGTAATGTTACAAAATCACAAATACCAAAGGCCTTTTCTCTATCTCCTGAAAGCAGATTTTTTTCATTCCAGTGTAGCTTTGTGTATGCATTTTCATAACAACATGGCATGTAGTCTTTTTCTTTCTTTTTTTTCTCTTTTTCTTTCTTTAATATAAATGCTCAATGGAAGTTACACCACATGGCTATACATGGTGGCTTTATAGTGGGGTATGGCAAACATATTTTATATATCTACAAGAAAACCAATATATTGTAGGTTATTGTAAAGAATGAGAATTTACAGAAACTGCTTATTTCAAATATCACATCATTTTCTTGTTCTAGTAACCCAGAAAAACAGTGAGCTGTATAAAATTATTAACTTTATCAAATACTGAAAGATTTTTTTAAAGAAAAATAAGAAATCATGTGACAGATACCTAGGGAAATATTGCTTTGAAGAAATAAGCAAGGTAGCAGCATATTAGGTGGATACTATACTCTCCTCTTGATTCAGTTTTTTGAAAATTGTAGGTTTTTAGAAATTAGTTAATTTCTTCCAAATTTTTAGTTTTTTGGCATATAGCTTTCAAAATATTTTCTTATAATCCCTTATATTTCTGTATAGTTGGTTGTTACTTCTCTTTCATTTTTTAAAATTTTATTTGGTCTCTCTCTCTCTCTCTTTCTCTCTCTCTCTCTTCTTTTTCTTGGTGAGTCTGATGAAAGTTTTTCCAATCTTTTTTTTTTTTTTTTTTTTTTATCTTCCAAAGAACTAGCTCTTGATTTCATTGATCTTTTGCACTTTTTTAGGGTCTATTTTATTTATTTCTGTTCTGATCTTTATTATTTCCTATTTTTTATTCACTTTGGGCTTTGTTTGTTGTTTTTATCCTAGTTCCTTTCAATGTAAAAAGAGTTAATTTTAAATTTTTCTTGTTTCTTGAGGTATGCCTATAATGCTATGAATTTCTCTCTTAGGACTGCTTTCTCTTTGTTCCATATATTTTGTGTTCTCATTGTCATTTGTTTCAAAGTAACTTTTGATTTCTTCCTTGATCTCATTTTTAACACACTTATTGTTTAGTGACATATAGTTTAGCCTCCATGTCTTAGTGTGTTTTTCATTTCCATTCCCTAGTTTTACACCGTTATGGTCAGAGTAGATGCTTGATATGATTTTAATCTTCATAAATTTTTTGAGACTTGTTTTATACCCTAACATGTGGTTTATCCTAGGAAATGTCTGCCAGCCTGATCACTCCCTAACCACTCCAATGCCAGCCTAATTAATGTCTAACTTCCCTCCTCTGCTGGCCCGGTCACCCCTAACTGCCCTCCCCTGCTTGCCTGATCACCCACAACTGCCCTCCCTTGCAGGCCTGGTGCATCCTAACTGCCCTTCCCTGCTGGCCATCTTGTGGTGGCCATCTTGTATCCACATGGGGGAAGGATCTTTGACCACATGGGGGCAGCTATGTTGTGTGTTGAAGTGATGGCCAATCTGCATATTACTCTTTTATTAGATAGAATAGAGGCCTGGTGCAGGGGAGGGACCAACTGGTTTGCCATGAAGGGTGTCCCAGATCAGGGTGGGGGTCTCCTTGGGCATGGGGCAGCTGGACAAGGGGCCTGTGGTGGTTTGCAGGCCAGCCCCCCCCCCCCCCCCCCCCCCCGGCAACACAAGAAGAGGCCCTAGTATCTGGAATTTATCTTCTATAATTGAAACTTTATAGCCTTAAGTGGAGGTCTGGGCCTGCCAAGGTGTGTGGAAAGCTTGGCTTCCTCTATCGCCTGGCAAACCTAAGCCTCCCTCCTGCTTTCTCTGTGGCGGAAGCCATCTTGGCTGGGTTAAGTTGCATATTTGCTCTGATTGGCTGGTGGGTGTGGATTGTGGGCGTGATTTGTGGATATAGCAGAGTGATGGTTAATTTGCATATTACATTATTCTTTTAATATATAGAATTACTGTGGGCCATTAAAAAATAGTCTCTGACATGAAGGCCTGGCTGAGAGGAGGGGAGTAAAGGCAGAGGGAATGAAGGACATCTGTAATACTGTCAACAATTATAAAAGAAAGAAATAGACAGTCTCATTCATGGCCAGATATTTCAGGTGATTATCTATATACTAGAGGCCTGGTGAACAAAATTCATGCACTGGGAGGGGAAGGTTCCTCAGCTCAGCTTGTACCCTTTCTGATCTGGGACCATTCAAGGGATGTCCGACTGCAGGTGGGATTGGGCCTAAACCTGCAGTCAGACATTCCTCTCACAATTCAGGACTGCTGGCCCCCAACTCCTTGCCTCCCTGCCAGCCTGATTGACCACTAACCACTCCCCTGCCAGCCTGGTCCCTCCCAACTACCCTCCCCTGCAGGATCAGTCAGACCCAACTGTCCTCTTCTGCATGTACGGGAGCCCCCAACTGCCCTACCCTGCCACCCTAATTGCCCCCAACTGCCCTCCCGTGCTGGGCTGTTCACCCCCAACTGCCCTCCCTTGCTGGACATCTTGCGACCACATGGGGGCCGCCATATTGTGACCACATGGGGCTGTCCTGTGACCACATGGAGGCGGCCATCTTGTGCAAGGGCATGATGGTCAATTTGCATATTACCTCTTTATTATATAAGATAGAATATAAAAGGCTAATGTGCAAAGTATCCCCTAGGGAGTTCAACTTGGAGACCAGGAGTTTGATTGCTCACTATGACACTGACATGCACAAACCATCAGGGGATGGCGTCACGAAGAAGGGCCTCATCTGGCAGCCAGTAGCCAGGAAAGGAAGGCTCCACAGATGGCAGCCAGAAGGGCCCAATCAGCCCTGAACACTGGTCTGCCTAGGGACCCTACCTATGCACACATTTCATGCACCAGGCCTCTAGTTGTTTAATAAGATTAATTCTACATACCAGACTATAAATAATAGACCATATATGACTATATAATTTTACATTTAACCCCTCATTGTCTGCCGTGGAAGCTTAAAGGGACTATGAATGTGGTTGGAAGTGGCAATACGGTAATTAACTGGAATGATAAGTATGCCTCCGAGATATTAACTTGAATGATAAGTTTGCCCTAGAGACAAGATATATATTCCTTGAGGTAAAAAGACATTGATTGCACACCCTATTTCAACAAATGCTCATGTATTTCAAAATTATTGGGCATTTTGAGGAGGGATGGAAAACTAGATGGCATATTATGTCACATAAAAGTTTTACAGTTAGGGTAGGTGTACAGGTATATTGTGTGGTGTTCTCTTGTTTATGTTTCCCATTATGTAACGTCTAGAGTCAAATAGTAGAGGAGTTTCCATCAGGACAGATAATGAGGAGGACACTCTGAGGAAGAGGGGCAAGATGTAGCAAGAAGGTCAAAAGTAACAATGTCATTCAACTTATAATCATTCCATAAGCATATTGATAAGTTTTCCATACCCAAGTGTATTTCCTTAGTAGTATATTTTAGTGTGGCAACATTTTTTTCCCAAATGTTTCATAAAAATAGACTGCAAATGCAGGAATTATAATAGGTACTTTTTGTTTTCAAATATTTGAAGTAAAAGAGTCTGGGGTTTATAAATTGAAATTATACACTAGAAAAATATTGAAACAGTTTCCAGATTTATTTCTTGGATTCTGTTCAGATTTCTATTCTAAAATTCCATTTACTATGGTTTATAAAAATTCAGGCCAAGCTAAAACTTGGTATATCAAATATCAGTATGGTACTAGAGCAATGGTTGTTCTTTTTTTTTTTTTTTTTTTACCAATTTTCCAGAGGATTGATTTAAATTGTTTTCTGTTGTATGTCTGTAAAACAATAACAACAAAAATTATTTACTAGCTTGAGATTTTATTTTGTCTGCCTGTGTTAATTCATTTATTCCTGGCAATTCATAGCACTAACACAAATAACACATATTGATAATAAATTGGTATTTTATTATACTATTAATAAATAAAATATTTGGACTATTAACGAAAATAATACTTCTAGTATAAGAACAAGAGTGGCTAGATTTGTTTATGTTTCCCATTATGTAACATCTAGGGGCATATTTTGACATCATAGAAGTAAATACATGATTTATACATTCTAACAAGAATTAAACATTGTATCTGTGGCCCATTAGAAGCTTTATTAGAGATTATTTGACTTACTTTTCCCAATTTATTAGGTTAAAGATATAATTAACAGAAAAGGCATTCTAGTATACCAAAGCAGAGCTGACCTCACTGCAGCTTTTATTCTTTGTCCTTTTCTTACCCTTCAAAATAGTAGATACTTCAGCTGAAGAAAAAAAATAATAGAGGCTAGCAGATTGCATGAGTCAACTTGGTTAGTGGTCAGTTCTAGAGAAATTAGTAGGGGCAAAGCAGACTGGCAGTTATCACAGGTATAGGTGGACCGTGTGCAGAGAGTAAGCCTTTTGAAAAAGTTAGGGAGGAGGATAGAGTGCTGGGCTGGGCAACCTTTCAACAATAATGCCAATCATGAGAAAGAGTCTATCATCAGACAGCAGCAGACTGCAAAATAAAACTCGATATGAACCAAAGGCCATGGGAAGCACTCTTCGCTCTCCTGTCGGCAGAACTTGCCTTGCTGTACTGACACATCTAAAGTGCTTGTAACAGCCTTCTGGATGGTGGTGACTTGTGTTGAGAACAAGGAAAATGAAGGCTGATACATCTATGGTTCTTGATAACTCACATCTGTAATGTTAAACTTACTGTATTTACTGTTTAGGTAATAAACATATTTTTTAAATGTTTAAGTGTATGCAATGCTGGTTTTGACTAAATCCTATGGCTGTAGAATGATATGCTTTTGGAAACTTGTGCTCAACATAGACAATTTAGACAAGCTGACACTTAAATTGACTTTTATCATGTTGATGGGGTTTTTTCCTTTCCCATTTGTCTATAAAATAAAATGAATTATAATAAAACTAGAGGCCCGGTACACAGATTCATACACTGGTGCTGTCCCTCAGCCTGGCCTGTGAGGATTAGGCCAAAACGGACATCCCCTGAGGGGTCCTGGATTGTGAGAGAACAGTTCTCCAGTGACTCACCCTGAAATCAGGCTCCCTCCTTTCTGGTTCCGAGTGTGTCACCTGAAAACTGCAGCTGCCAAGTAATTGCAGCTCAGCAGCTCCTGCACTGAGTGTCTGTCCCCTGGTGGTACGTGCACATCATAGTTACCGGTTGAATGGTTGGATGGTCACTTAGGCTTTTATATATATACTAGTGGCCCAGCATACAAAATCCATGCATGGGGAAGGGGGTGGTGTCCCTCAGCCCAGCCTGCACCCTCTCCAATCTGGGACCCCTCAGGGGATGTCCAACTGCCTGGTTAGGCCTAATCCCTGTAAACCAGCAGCTGGACAGCCCTCTCGTTATCTGGGACCGCTGACTCCTAACCATTCACATGCCTGCCTGCCTGATTGCCCCTAACCACTCTGCCTGCAGTATTGTTTGCTCCCAACTGCCGCCCCCTCAACTGCCCCCCCCAACTGTCCCCCTTGCCAGCCTCATGGCCCCCAACTGCCCCCCTGCCAGCCTGTTTATGCTCAACGCCCCCCCTCCCCTGCTGGCCTGCTCAGCTCCAACAGCCCCCTGCTAGCCAGCTTGCCCCTAACTGTCCCCACTGCTGGCCTGATCTTGCCCCCAACTACCATCCCCTGCCAGCCAACTTCTCCCTCTGCTGGCTTGGTTGCCCCCAATTGTCTGCACCTTCCAGCCTGATCACCCCTAACTATCTAGGCCTCACCACCATGGCTTTGTCCAGAAGGATGTCAGAAAGGTCTCCCAATCTAATTAGCATATTACTCTTTTATTAGTATAGATAGATCATTCAGTATATAATATTCACTTAATATATGTAATTTTCTAAAATGATTTTATTCTGTAAAATTAAAGAATACTATTGACCCAGTGCATGGATTCATACACATTAAATGGAAATTAATTAGAAGGTCACCTGCTGGATGGGACTGGGTAAGATGGGCCAGACACGCCCTGCAGCCAACCTCCTGCAGACTCTTCCTGGCGTCTATGGAGTGAGTAGGGTCCTTCTGGCAGGTGGGGTCCCTTGACTTGGCCAGTTGGCTCTCCAACGTCCCCTTAGGGGTCCCAGAGTGCGAGAGGGCATGCTACAAAGTTGCTGTTGTACAGGGTGTGGAACCCAAATGCAAGTGTGCAGTAAACCAGATTCAGGCCCAACAGTGCCCCAGCCCATGGCCAAAGCTGGAATTATGTAGCCCCATGAGGAATCGGGCTCTCTCCTCTCTGGATTTTGGATGTGTTACCCAAAAATTGCCACTGCCAAGTCACTGCAGCTCAGCTCCTTCATTGAGTGTCTGCCCCCTGGAGGTCAGTGCATGTCATAGTGAGTGATCAGATCGTCAGGCACTTGGCATATTAGCCTTTCATATATATAGGTTATATGAAAAAGATTGATGATATACATATTAAATCTAATCCAATAAATTATTAATGGGCATCTATACTGTATGTAACATAATATGTGTGAAGCCTGGTGGAAAATACAGAGATATAACATTATACCTATTTGAGGAAGTTTTAGGTTAAATGGATGAACCCGGAAAAAAATGTGAAAGCAATCAGGTTGCTACTTGCTGCATTTTAGTAGTAATTTTAAAGTGATATCACAAAATGTTTTTATTATTATTTAAGCACTCTAAAATGTGTCATGAATTTATTACTCATTGAAAACCAATTTAATTATAGCATTTAAAAATATGTCTAGTAAGTATATGATCACCTATATAAATGTCATAACTCTTAAGAAAGGAAAACATTCTTAAGCAAATATGTATGAATTGCTATTGGATTCTTAAATGAATAATGCCAGATAAATTCAGTAGTACTAATATCATTAAGTTAATTGGTTTAAAAGTAATTAATATACAATTTATTAATAATGCTAGTAACTTTTGTTAGAGATATAATAATTATAAAGGGTAACTAAAATCTTCCAAGTAATTTTCTTAGGAATTTTTTATTTTACTTTGCACAAATCCCAAATATGCACTTGTATGTTTGAGAAACCATTTAGAACCAGTGGCATATTGAAAAAATATTTTTATCCAGAGTTAAGTACTGTTTAATAGGTTCTTACTCATTGGTCCACACTTCTTATTTGCAATTAAGGTTAAATGCTCCAGAACTCAGTTTTGAATCCGTTAAGTCACCTCACCAATGGGTGGCAGGCACCTAATATCTGATGAGGCATGACCTCAGAGTAGCCTAGTTACCCTATTAGCTCATTTTTAATCTCCATGATGTGTGAACAATTATCTTTCAACCTTTTATTACACATCTTGATCTTTTACTTGTTTTTTAAATTCTCATTTTTTTACTTCAGTTATTCCTGAGATAATAGTCAAAATCTTATTTTAAATTAAATATTTGAGTGTTTATTTTATTTAAAAAAATATTTTTGTATTGATTTCAGAGAGGAAGAGACAGGGAGAGAGAGATAGAAACATAAATGATGACAGAGTATCATTGATCTGCTCCTGCACACCCCCCACTGGGGATTGAGTGTGCAACCCATACCTGTGCCAGGGAATCAACCCTTATTTCCTGGTTCATAGGTCAATATTCAACCACTGACACACACCAGCTGGACTATTTCTTTTATTAGAAATATATTTAAATAATGAGGAACATTCTATGTTCTCAAAGAATTTTTTTAAGATTATATACACTGCCACTGAAAATATTATAACCCTTTATTTAGTTTCACTATATATTTGGGACTTACTGTGTAGAAGTTAAATAATATAAATTGGCTCTGGTGAACTACTACCTTTTGTGTTCTTTTGGAAACTGTAAGGTAGTATGACAATAGTTTCAGAGATCACTCATTCAGTGTTTCAAACCATTTCCCAAAGACCTATTACTTTGTTAAAAATTTTTGTAGCATGATATTTCTAACTCTTTTATGCTCAACAGTGTCTAAATGGGACACCTTTTTTCTTCTTCTTTTTTCCTTCTCTCCCGTGGGGAAGCCTGTGGAGATATAGCGAAGAGGACTTCCTAGCTCCATTCTTTTTCCCTCTGCTCTTATCATGTACGGACAGAGTTTGGCTCTCAGTTTCAATTCAATAGCCATTCATGGAATACCCCCTGTGCAGATAGTAATGGTGCAGGATGCTGAGATGAGCAAGACAAGGATCCTGCTCACAGGAAACCCACTGAGTTATATTACATCCCTTTTTGAACTATTCTAGGCTTTCCCGTATTCTTTCATATTTGAAATGCTATGATAAAGTGAACTGCAGATGACATCATAAATATTTCCAAACTGGAAAAGATGAATGTTGTAAATGTAAGATTTTTTAAAAATGTTCATTTAAGCAGCTCTTTTGTTGTGGCAAATGAATTATCAGGAACAGTTACATAATAAATAATCATTTATTATTATAAAAATAATACCAATTGTGTCAGTTTCTTGGTTTGGAGAATATGTTTTTAGGTTTTAGATATATATTCATATATTTCAGTTCTCTAAGCCATATTCCTTATATATTTACTAAATCATTATTTGCAACTAACAATCAGTAGACTAAGGTGCATCATATTTAAGTGACTTGCCTAGATTGTTATGGTTAATAAAAAACAGAGTTTCTATAAAAGTGCACATATTCTGCCTTTCAGAGTCTACTCTTTTTAGCCAAGGCTGGAAGTAATCATAAAACAACTCAAAATATTATCTGATTAAGTGAGCTTCATCAATTGAGACATTTCAGACACTAAAATATTTAGTATCTCATAAGGATTCCAAACCAAAAATATTTTTATAAAATAATTGTATATTTATTTTTAGGTACTTTAAAACTTGATATTATTCATTTCTCATCATATTCCAAATACGAAAATGAATCAAGAATTATTATCCACAGAAAATTTGAATACCTCGAGCAGATAATTTAATTTGAAAGTCAGTTCTTTTAGCTTTACCTGATGAAAATGATTTAAATGTGAAATTTTTATTTGTATGTATTGAGTAATTCAGTTTGTTTTTAGTGATGTTATACAATTTCCACAAAATAAACTGAGGAAAACAGAGTTAAGTTTCTTTTGCCAAAATTCACTATCATTGAAAGTTCTATCTGTTTGTCAGTGGGGCTTGTGTTAGAGGAAATGAAATTGAACACAATGGGTGTGTAACATGTTTTATCCATACAGTATCATGGCAGGAGCCTGAGGTTTTCCCTTTTGGTGACCTCATTTTAAAAACCAAGAAATTGTGATAAATATTTTTTTTAAATAAATCATAGTTTTGAAGAGTAGTTGAAATAGCATGAAGTCCTATGGGGAAATAACAAATCTGTGCCCCACTGGTTTCCTGTAGCATCTGAACAAGGCATATATATTAGGATATTTAGGATATAGAACATGAAAGAGACATTTTTGAAAATGCCTGTGAATCCTAATGGAATTGTCAACACAATCATGATCAAAGTTGCCTTATATTTGATATTCAATAAAAATCAGTTTTAAAAATACTTGTAATATGTCTCCTTATTAAATTAGAGTCAAACAGAGAATGGTAGCAGAGGGACTATGATCATAATGTATGTGTTATTTGAGTGTGTGAGAGGATGGTTTTTAAAAGTACATTAAAGTCATGAAAATTTAGAATTTCCTCAAATCTTAATATTTTATAATACCTACTCTTTCAGAAAGCACACAGGGAAGCTTCAGGAATTTAAGATTTTATGGCACTTGGGATCTCTCTCTTCCTGGATGGCAAATATGTACAATGAATTTTAAGTTACGATATCTTCATAATTTCCCATACTTGATCAAATGAATGTAAATTTTAATTGTGTTTTTATTGAAGACTTATATCCATTATAAGTCTACAATAAAATAACTCTTTGAGTTATTCTTAGAATAACTCAAAGAAATATCATATACCCTCCAACGAAATAAAATACTGCAAAGATCACCACAATTAGAGAATTGACAGTAATATAATTCACCAGTCTTATTTGGATTTCATCATATTTATATATGTGTGTGTGTGTGTGTGTGTGTGTGTTTCCATGCATTTTATTACATGTGTAAGTTCATGTGTCCATCACCATTGTCAAGATATAAAATATTTTCATCACTACAGGCATTCTTTTTTTGATTGAATTTATTGGGGTAACATCAGTTAATAAAATTACATAGGTTTCAAGTATACAATTCTATAATACATCTTCTGTATATTTTATTTTGTGTTTACAGAATAAAGTCTTCTTCCATCACCATTTATACCCAATTTTCCTTCTTCTACCTCTCTTCACTATACTGTTCCCTCTGGCAATCACTATACTATTGTCTTATGCTGTGTGAAATAAGCCAGTCCATGACAGTCAAGTACCATGTGATTTCACTTATGTGGAATCTAATGAAAAACAAAACAAAACAAAAAACTAACAAAGTGGAAACGGACATAGATACAGAAAATATACTGGTAGCTGTTAAAGGGGACTGGCTTGGGGCTGGGTGAGAAGTGGGGAGGGATTAAACCAAGACAAAACAATGACTATGTGCTGTTCTTTTATAAACATACTAGAGGCCCAATGCACATGGTTGGGCACTTGGGTGGGGAGTGGGGTCCTTCAGTCTGGCCTGCATCCTCTCATAGTCCAAGAGCCCTCGGTGAATGTCTGATTGATGGCTGTCAGACATCTTGAGCACTGCCATGGAGGTGGAGAGGTTCCTGTCACTGCTGCTACACTTGCTAGCTGTGTGCCCAGCTTCTGCCTGAGTGGTGCTCCCCCTGTGGGAGCACAATGATGACCAGGGGGCAGCTCCTATGTTGAGCATCTGCCCCCTGTTGGTCAGTGCATGTTATAATGACCACTTGTTCTGTGGTTTGATTGATTTGCATATTACCCTTTTATTATATAGGATTAATTTTCCTCCTACTCCCCTTCACTCCTTACTATCCTTGTTCTTTGGTAACTACTAATCTCCTTTTAATATCTATAATTTTATTTAAAGACACTGTATAAATTTCAATTTATTTTTATATTTTTTGAGTGCATCACTTTGCATATTTTCTTAGTAGTTGTTCCATGTACTGAAATATACATATGTGAACTATTGTAGCCTGCTAATAGCAATGTTTTACCATTTCAGATGTAGTACGGAAACCTAGTTCCATTAGGTCCCTTTGTCCTACTCATTTTGTACTTCTCGGAATATTCCTTTATCAATGTTGAACATGGCATCAATTGATGTTATAATTTGTTTCAACCAGTATATAAGAGAAAATCAGGAGTAAGGTAGTCAATATTATATTTATTTACCCAATTTTTTTATCTTTCAGTTGTTCTTTCTTCCTTTTTGATGATCTAAGACCTCTACTAGTCTGTTTAAAGAAACTTTCTTTAAAAATTTTAAGACAAATATGCAGGAAACATATGTTATTAGTTTTCCTTCTTTTAAGAATATATTTATTTCCTAAAGGTTAGTTTCACTGGATACAAATCCATCATTGACAGTTCCTTTGAAAAATTGCACTGCTCTTTCTTCCCTCCATGATTTCAAATAAGAAATCTATTGTCATTTGAATTGGTGTTCTCCTATAAGTAACATGTCTTTATCTCTGGCTGCTTTCCAGACTTTTTTTTTCTTTGTCTGAATTTCAGTAATTTGATCTTTAGGTTTATCCTCTTTGATAGTTGTTTCTCTTTTTTTTATTCTCTACATTTATCTCTTATGCCAAATATGCAAAGTTTTCAACTATTATTTCCTCAAATACTGATTCAGCCCAACTCTCTTAGACCTCTTATGATACAAATGTTGAACATTTTGTTATTGCCCCATATGTCTCTAAGGCTCTGCTATTTTTTAAAATTTAATTTTCTCTTTTGTTTTGCATGAGAAAATTCTATTATTCTGTTCTTAAGTTCACTGATTCTCTCCTTTGTCATCTCCATTGTACTTCTGAGCCAAACCAGTGAGTTTGGTCACTATGTTTTGATTTCTATAATTTTCATTTAGTTCTTTTAAAAAAATATTGTTGAGAGTATTACAGATGTCTTCCTTTTTTTCTCCATTGCCCCCTCTACATGATTACTGCTCCACCCCTGGTCTTCATCACCCTATTGTTTGTGTCCATAGGCAATGCATAAATACATATAAGTTAACTGGTTAATCATTTCCCATCTTTCCTCTGAAATTTGTCAGTCTGTTTCATGTCTCTGGTTCTATTTTATTCATCAGTTTATTTTGTTCATTAAATTCATTTATTTGGAGTTTTAGATTCAATTGTTGAAAGATATGCATTTATTGACATATTTTTATTCATATTTCTCTTCTCTTCTTCTTCTTCTTCTCCTCCTCCTCCTCCTCCTCCTCCTCCTCCTCCTCCTCCTCCTCCTCCTCCTCCTCCTCCTCCTCCTTCTTCTTCTTTCCCTCCAACATTTCATGTGATACTGGTTTGGTGATAATTAACTACTTCAGCTTTTTCTTCTCTGTGAAGCTCTTTATCTGACTTTCAATTCTAAGTTTTGCTGGGTAGAAATCTTGGTTGTAGGTCCATCCTTGCTATTCGTCATTTTGAAAATTGCTTGCCACTTTCTTCTGGCCTGAAAAGTTTCTGTTGAAAAATCATTTGACAGTCATTTTGGTGCTCCCTTGTAGGTAACTAAATGGTTTCTCTTGTTGCTTTTAAAAATCTTGTCTTTAGCCAAAACTGGTTTGGCTCAGTGGATAGAATGTCGGTCTGTGGATTGAAGGGTCTCAAGTTCGATTCCAGTCAAGGGTATGTACATTGGTTGTGGGCACATCCCCAGTAGGGGGTGTGCAGGAGGTAGCTGGTTGATGTTTCTCTCTCATTGATGTTTCTAGCTGTCTATCCCTCTCCATTCCTCCCTGTAAAAAAAAAATCAATAAAATATTATTAATTTTTTTTTGGTCTTTAACCTTGGATTTTAATTATTATTTCTTGGTGTCAGTCTCTTTGGGTTCCTCTTGTTTGAGACTCTCTGTGCTTCTGGAACTTGTAAGTTTATTTCTTTCACAGGGTAGGGGAAGTTTTCTGTCATTATTTCTTCAAGTAGGTTTTCAATATCTTGCTCTTTATCTTCTCTTTTTGGCACCCACATGATGTGAACATTGGTATCTTAGAGATTCCTTATGCTATCTTCATATTTTAGATTCTTTTTTTTGTTGTTGTTGTTTTTTTGTTGTTGTTGCTCTTCTGATTGGGTGTATTTGCTTTTTCATATCCCAAATTGCTGATTTTATTCTTGGCATCCTCTTCTCCATTGTTGATTCTCACAAGGTTATTTTCTTTTCAGTTAGAGTATCCTTCATTTCTGACTGGTCCCTTTTCATGTCTTTGATATTCTCACTAATTTTTTTTTTTTAATTCTCATTAAGATCTTTGGAATTCTCACTAAGTCTCTTAGAGCTCTCACTATGATCCTTGAGCATTCTTATAACCATTATTTTAAGCTCTGTATCTAGAGTTTGATTACTTCCATTTCAGTTAGGTTATGTTTGTTTGTTTTCCCTGGAGATTTATTTTGTCCTTTTATTTGTGACATGTTTTGTTTGTTTGTTTGTTTTCTCTCTGCATTTGGCTCCTTCCCTGTGTTTGTTTCTATGTATTAGGTAAAGCTGATATGTCTCCTAGAATTCGTAGAATGGCCTTGTGTAGTAAGTCCTTCAGGACCTTGTGGCTCAGCCTTCTCAATAACCTGTGTAGTCCGTATGCACTGTCTTATTATAGTTGAGCCTTGATTGCTGTTGGTGTCACTTTGAGTAATTAACCTTGGGTCATTTGGCTGTGAGTACCAGATGTGACTATAGTGGGAAAACTGCTGTGCAGGAGATACTCTCTGAAACAGGACTTGCTTCAGTTGGCTTTGGTGCTCACTGAGTCTACTCCTTGAATGTGTTGCTTGTGGATGTGTAAAATTATAATCTAACATGTTCTGAAACTGTCCGCCAGGTGAATTTGCTGTGGAGCCCCCCTGGTGGTGCAAATTCAGCTACTGCCTATGTTCTGCCAGGGGTCACTGGTCAGGAGCTACAGAGTGACCGATCTGCAGATGGCTACTACTTGTGTTGGTCTTTAAAGTGCCCAGGAGAAGCCAGACTGTGAAATGATGCAGGCTTCTGCTAGTTCCAGGCCTGGGTCCTCTTATTGAAAGATATGGGGCTATTTGTTTGAGAGATTTTAGGAAAGTCTGAACTCAATCAGACTTTCATATGGAAAGACCCTGCAAAAAGCTTAGGTGAGGCTACAAATTGGGTAGAGGGGGTGGTCTCAAGGGATCACCAGGGTGAAGTGAATAGTTTAAGCCAGGTTATGGAGACTCAGATTTGGCCCCTGCCAGTCAATTCTGTGAAATGAGAGGTCTCAGCATAGGAACAATGACCACTGTAAGCATTCCTGTATAGGAGAAAGCCACTCCCAAGTTCTTGCTGCAATATCAGTAATCCACATCCATCCCATATGTTCCTGGATCCCCAAGAGCTACTGAACCAATGCTGAAATTCAGAAAGAATGAGTCTGAGTAAGTCCTTGTACTGGCCCTTTAAGAGGAACACCTAGAACTCCAGCAGTCTCCATGTTCCCCAGCCATAATCTCCAATGGTTTTTATTAAATACTGTTTTAAATATTCCACTATCTTGGTTCTTCCCCCTCATCTGGTTCATTTTTATAATATTTTTCTTTGCTAATATTTTAAAAATATATTTGAAGAAACTTATTACTTGTTAAATTATTTTAATAAAATATCTTTTAAAATTCTTTGTTAGATAATTTCAACATGTATTTCAACTCAGTATTGACATCTGTTGATCATGTTCTCTTATTCAAGTTATGATTTTGGGGCATTTGGTGTGGCCAAAGTCTTAGTAGCAGCAGCATAAATATCATAATCATTACATTCTGGACATTTTGTATATTAAGTTAGAGGATTCTGAACTCCATTTAAATTTCCTTTTCTATGAGGCAGTCATCCTAATTAGGTTTAGCACACATATCCTGAGTACTTTTGCAGGCTATGGTTACACAAATTTGTCAGAACCTTGGTAGTTCTATTTGGTCAGCTTGAGTGGTCTAGTTCCACTGGAAATTGCACCAGATGTCTACAGATGCCACCAAAGTGGGCAGATTTGCTCCCTCAGGCCAGGCTGTCTGGTTGGTCTAAGTGTGGTCAATAGTCCTGTAGCTTATTGAGAGATCACATTTAAGGCTGGTTACTTCAGGGGTTGCCCTGCTGCCCTTGTTTCCAATCAGCTGTTTTCTCTTTGTAAGGAAAGGAGTCCACAGACCATTAGGGATATGTTTCACTTCCCATGGACACTTGTCACTGATGCTCTCTCTTGATCCCCCTTACTTGTGATGTTGCTGTTGGCACTTCAATTTGCTTAGCACTAAAAGTTAGTCTACCTCACATGTGCTGTAAGGTTGTTGGTAGAAGCCAGGTCTTCATTGCCTTTAACTGTCGTTTGCCTCCATGTTGTTCCTTAGGACCTGATGTTCCTACCGGCTCTCCTTTCTCTTTCTACCTTTTAAAGTAATTCATCAGTGTCTCTTGCTTAATCCCAGGTTGTATAACTGTACCTGGTGAGATATAAAATGATGTTTAAACTTTTTAATCATTTCTTGTAAAATGAGTGAAGAGAAGTATGATTTCTGTGAAAACAAGTGTTCTGTAACCGAATAGGTGGCTTGAACTAATGAATATATAAAAAATAATTAACAGACAGTACAGCAGAGGTACCACTGAATCAGAAGAGATTTTAACATCTGGTACCTTACAGGTGCTTTCCAGCTAAATGTCAGTTCTGGTTTAAATGAACTTTAACAGGCATCTGTACTGTGGAGAGCTTTTAATAGGCTAATGTTCACTGTTAGTTTCTTGGAAGAAATGCAGCAGCCATAGTTTTCCCAAATTTATCTGTCCATAGAAGCGAGTCCTTTTGTTCATAGTTTTTTTAAATATATATATATATCGATATATATTTTTTATCTATTTTTAACAGAGAGGAAGGAAGAGGGATAGAGAGTTAGAGACATTGATCAGCTGCCTCCTGAACACCCCCTACTGGGATGTGCCTGCAATCAAGGTACATGCCCTTGGCCAGAATTGAACCTGGGACTCTTCAGTCCACAGGCCGACACTCTGTCTATTGAGCCAAACCAGTTAGGGCTATCGGTTTTTGTTTGTTTGTTTGTTTGTTTGTTTGTTTGTTTTTTGGCATTAGCATTTCATGAAAGACTTTGTGGAGGAAAGCCACTTATATCAATATAATCTACCATATCCAAAGTAATGTATTAAATACAATCATTTAATTAAAAAGTTATTTCTGAGAACCTTAAGGAGCAGTTAATTCTACTTTTAATTTTTAAATCTGATAAAATATTTCAGTATAAACTGCCCTGTAAACTGTTTCAGTAAATATTTAGATGTGCAGCCAAAGAAGTGTGTATTATGTTGTGCTGAAAATATTCAGTCTAACAGTACTGACTTTTTATAATATTGCCATTTTATATTTTTAATACTTTCTCTTTCCAGCTTTAAGGGACAATAGGATTGAGCTGGTTCGGGCTTCTTGGCATGAACTGAGTATCAGCGTCAGTGATGTGTCTCTCTCCGATGAAGGACAGTACACCTGTTCTTTATTTACAATGCCTGTCAAGACTTCCAAGGCCTATCTCACTGTTCTGGGTAAGTTCAAGGAACAAACACAATGTATTCACAAGACTGAGAGATGTGTACTTGTAAAATACTATCACACACACACACACACACACACACACACACACACACACACTTGATTTAAGAGAGAGAGAAAAACATCAATATGACAGAGAAACATCAATCAGTTACTTCCTGCATGCCCCTTGTTGGGGATCAAGCTGGAAACCTGGGCATGTGTCCTAACTGGGAATCAAACCAGCAATTTTGGGGGACATGGGGCAATGTTCAACCAACTAAGCCAAGCAGGTCAGTACTACAACACATGCCAGGTATATATTATAATTATCATAATAATAGATGCAGTTTCATCTCACTTCTATGACATTTTAACAAAAGTTGTTTAAAAATCACACTTTCCATTTTTTAGACAAAGGGAGGTAGAAAGATTTTTATGACTCCTAAAAGCACATACCCATTTAATTTCTTAGCCAACAGTAGACACCAGGTTTCTTGATTTTCAATTAAATTCCTTTGTAGCAACTCATCTATATATTGTATAAGTGGTGATCCTTTCATAAGTGATAGAATAATGAGCATAATGAATTTAATATGTTTATAGGGTGCTCCTTCATTTTATCTTATCAGTCATTTGAGATGGCTTTCTCTAATATGTTATGGCTTTCAGATTTAACCCCATTATGTATTTCAGTGCATTGAAATAGCTGACATTTCCATGTGTCTTCTCACTTTTTAAATCTGTAGTTTTTTAGATTCCTAAATGAAATGCAAAATGTCACTTGTGCATGCAGCTTGTAACTTATCTGTGCTTCTATTCTCTAAATATTGAGCCATTTAAAAAATATATTTTATGGATTTTTACAGAGAGGAAGGGAGAGGGATAGAGAGCTAGAAACATCCATGAGAGAGAAACATCAATCAGCTGCACACCCCCTACCTGGGATGTGCCCGCAAACAATGTACATACCCTTGATCGGAGTCGAATCTGGGACCTGTTAGTCTGCAGACCGACGCTCTACCACTGAGCCAAACCGGTTTTGACTTTTGAGCCATTTTTTCGAAAGGTTAGAGTGACATAAAAAAGCAATGCATTCATAGAGTTTCAGAGGAAATATAGTTGCATCTCAGAGCTCTCTGTGATTCCACAAACGTCAGTGGCCCAATCAGCTAAAATTGCTGCAGTTTATTGAAACACACCTGTGTTCTGAACAAGTTAGAGGGATTTCAAGATGGATCTTTTTGTCCTTACCTTGTCTTCCTTTTTTCATACATAAAGCCTAACATGACATTTAAAAGAACTAATACATGTTGTTCTGTTGGGTGGGAATATTAAAAGTTAATTCAGCTAGTGAATTGGTTTTGTACATAGGATAAGAAACCTGCTTCTTTCTAAGTCTCACTGAGACTATTTTATCAAAAATATTTATAAGTTTGCCATTAAGGATATAACATAACCACTAAAATGGAGTTTTTCAGGATAACAACATTTATCTATATTTATATATCATAAGCATTTAATGTTATTATACAGGTGCTTATTATTCTTGATGAACTTATTGCCAATTTACTTTTATTTGTAAACATAATAGTAACAAGAATGAACCAACCCCAGTGATGGATATTTCATTTGTTTATACTTCAGGTGTTCCTGAAAAGCCTCAAATTAGCGGATTTTCATCACCAGTTATGGAGGGAGACTTGATGCAGCTGACATGTAAAACATCTGGTAGTAAACCTGCAGCTGATATAAGATGGTTCAAAAACGACAAAGAGATTAAAGGTAAAGAATGGAAAAGGTCCTAAATCAAAATTAATGTGCTGAAAATAGTATGAAAATTTAAATGCACTTAACATTTTCTTTTTGATACCACATTCATTTTCTAAGTTTAATTTAACCAAATTTACCCATTTCTTAAATAAGGTAATTTTACAATATATATTAATATTGTATTTATGTGCCTCAGTTATTCTCATTTAAACAGGCCTATAATAATATATAATTCATGAGAATGTTGGTGGAATTAAGATATAAAAATGCATTAGTTAATATATTAAAAAAAAAACACATAGATTTGTGTTGATAGTAGTAAGTACTAAGGATAAGTTAGATATTTCAGAACTCACCTATAATATTTAGATTATAAACAGAGAAACTTTATGACTTATTTCTTAAATTTGTTGGTTTCTGGAATTACAAAATTTTGATAATAAAACTGACTAAGCATCATTAAATCTGATTCCTAGTAATTCTCAAGAGAGAAAATACAATTGACTCATTTCAGTAAAAATATACAGTAAGTCATACCTTGGAGATATTGCAAGTGCAGTTTCAGACCACTGCATATCTCAATAAACCAAGTTACACTTTTTTTTTTCATATCCAGTGCATATAAATGTTATATTTACATTATACTGTAGTCTACTAAGTGTGCAATAGCATTATGTAAAAAAAAAAAAAAAAAAAAAAAAAAAAAAAAGAAGATGCCAACTATCTTCTGAGCCTTCAGTGAGTTCTAATCTTTTTGCCTCATTGTTGATGGCTTCTGACTGATAAGGGTGGTGAGTGCTGAAGGCTGGAGGTTGTGGTAATTTCTTAAAATAAGACAGCAGTGATGTTTTTTTATGCACTGGTTGACCTTTTCTTTCACAAACAATTTCTTTTAGCATGTGATGCCTTTTTATAGTATTACTAATAGTGGAACTTCTTTCAAAATTTAAATTAATCCTCTCAAAACCTGCTGTTGCTTTATCAAGTAAATTTATGTACCTTCTAAATCTTTTGTTGCTATTTCAACAACATTTACAGCATTTCACCAGGAGTAGATTCCATCACAAGAAACCGCTTTCTTTGCTCATCCATAAAAAGCAAATCCTTGTTTATTAAAGTTCTTTTTTTCATGAGATTGCATAGATTCAGTCATATCTTCAGGTTTTACTTCTACTTTACTTGCCTTTTCTACCATATCTGCAGCAACTTACTCCACTGAAGTCTTGAACCCCACAAAGTCATTCATGAGGATTGTAATCAACTTCTTCCAAATTTGTGTTAATGCTGATATTTAGACCTCTTCCCATGAATCATAGATATTCTTAATGATATCTAGAATGGTGAATCTTTTTCAGAGGGTTTCTTATTGAGTTTTCCAAGACCCATTAGAGAAATCACTCTGTGGCAGCTATAACCTTATGAAATATATGTATTTTTTAAATTAGAAGATTTCAAAGTAAAAATTATTCCTCGGTCTATGGACAGCAAATCAAATGTTGGTTTAACAGGTGTGAAAACAGCATGAATCTCATACATCTCCATCTAAGTTATTGGGTGACCAGTTGCATTTCATTGAGCAACAATATTTTGAAAGAAAAATAAATTCTGCATAGTAGGTATGGACAGTGGACTTAATATATTCAGTAAACAATATTATAGACCAATGTGCTGTCGTCCAGGCTTTGTTGATGTATTTATAGAGCATAGGCAGAGTAGATTAGCGTGACTTTTAAGGGCCCTAGGATTTTCAAAATGATAAAAGGGCTTCGACTTACAGTCAACATCTGCATTAGCCCCTAACAACAGAGTCAGTCTGTCATTTGAAGCTTTGAAGCCAGGCATTGACTTCTCCTTTCTAGCTATGAAAATCCTAGATGATATTTTCTTCCAATATAAGGATATTTTGTCTACATTGAAAATTATGTTGTTTACTTCATTGATTATCCTAGCTAGATTTTCTAGATAACTTGTTGCAGCTTATACACCTATACTTGCTGCTTCACTTTGTACTTTTGTGTAATGGGTGTGGGTTATTTTCTTAAACCTCATGAACCAACTTCTGCTTGTTTCAAGCTTTTCTTCTGCAACTATCTCACTTGTCCCAAACTTCATAGAATTAAAGAGAATTAGGGCCTTGCCCTGGATTAGAGTTTTGGCTTAACAATAGGTTGTGGCTTTATCCAGATCACTAAACTTTTCTCCATATCAGCAACAAAACCATTTTCCTTCTTTATCATTCATGTGCTCACTGGAATAGCATTTTTAGTTCACTCAGTAACTTTTCCTTTGCATTCAAAACTTAGCTAACCATTCAGTGCAGCAGCCCTAGTTTTTGGGCTTTCTCAGCCTTTGACATGCCTTTCTTACTGAGTTTAATCATTTCTAGCTTTTGATAAGTGAGAGATGTAGAACTCTCCCTCTTACTTGTGCAGTTAGAGGCCATTGCATGGTTATTAATTGTCCTCATTTCATTATTGTTGTATCTCATGAAATAAAGAGGCCTGAGTAGAGAATGAAAGAGAGAAGGGGGAATGCTAGTCAGTGGAGCAATCAGAACACACACACAATATTTATTTATTAAGTTTGCTATCTTATGTGGTGCCTCAAAAATTACAATAGTGACATTGAAGATCACTGGTCAAAAATCACCATAACAAATATAATAATGAAAAAGTTTGAATTATTGTAAGAATTATCAAAATATTACACATAGACACAAAGTGAGCACATGCTGTTGAAAAATGACTACGATAGACTTGCTCAACACAGGGATGCCCCAAACCTTCAAATTGTAAAAACACAGTATCTGTAAGGACCAATAAAATGATTCATACCAGTAGTTTAAGCATAGTTTTATTCTTACTTCATACACCTAAATTTAAATGCACATATACATACACACTTAGATACATTCTTTTAAAAAGATATATGATTATAGGGGAGATGACAAGTCAGGGTAAGTAGTATTATTTTTTGCCCCACATAAAGGTATCTTGGACTTGATGTCACATTTACATTAAAATCAAAGTATAAGAATTATTTATGATGATTGTTATGTTCTCAACATAACCTAAGAAAAAAAGTTTATTAAAACCATTGGGATTACTTTAATTTATAAGTCTAATATTTTATCTTATATTAAAATAATTCTTATTAATGGGTATGCAATACAACAGATAAGATTGCCTACACTACTGAGAAATTATAGGTTTATAGTCCTATAATTATTCAATTTTTGTGTGTGTTTAATTACTCTCTCTGTCTATTTCATTTCCCAAGTAGGATTTATGTGTAATTTGTTTCTATACCTGACCTTTGTTTCAGATCTCCTAATAAATACATTTATTGGATAAAATTTAGAGAACTATAAGCCCCCAAAGCACCATTTAAATATCTTGATGTGCTAAGTTAAACTTTCAGGTCACTATGTAATTTTATCCTATATTCTTCTGGTGTTTAGTAACATCCATTCAAACCTGTCTTCAGGATATATTTGCTTAAGCATGTCTGAACTTGGTAAGATTTTTCCTAAATAGACCCTCTACACTGCTTCCAGAGTTATCTTACTATGACAGGAATATAATTTGGCCACTTTTTCTTTTTTTAAATTAAACTTATTGGGGGTGACAATGATTAATAAGATTATGTAGATTTCAGCTGTATATTTCTATGACACATGCTCTGTATATTGCCTACCACTCCAAGTCAAATCATCTTTTGGCATTCTGCCCTTTACTAATTCCCCAACACTTATCCTGTGGTAACCACAATACTATGGACATCTGTGTCAATGAGTTTTAGTTTTATATTCTATATGAGTGAGATCATATGTTCTTAGCTTTTGCTGACTGATTTACTTCACTTAGCATGATATTATCAAGGTCCATCCATGTTGTCACAAATAATAGTATTTCATGTTTTCTTATGGCTGAGTAGTATTCCATTGCATATACATACATACTACATCTTCTTTATCCAATCATCTATTGAAGGACACTTTGGTTGTTCCCATGTCTTGGCCAACATGAATTAATTTTTCAATTAACATAAGGTGTATATATCTTTGCAAATAAATTTTTGTTGAAATTTGGGGGTATATACCCAAAGAAGTGGTTGTTTGATCATACAGAAGCTCTATTATTAATTTTTTGAGGTACCTCCATACTGTTTTCCATAGTGGCTATACCTGTTTACATTTCTACCAGCAATAAATGAAGGTTCCTTTTTCTCTGCAACTTTTTTAAGTAATAACAACCTCTGTTAATTCTTGTCTTGTTGCTACTAACAGGTATGAGGTGGTACCTCATTATAGTCTTGATTTGCATTCTCCTAGTAAGTAGTGAAATTTAGCATGTTTTCATATATCTGTAGGCCATTTGTATGTCTTCTTGAGGAAAGTACTTGTTCAGGTCCTCTGCCCATTTTTAAATTGGATTGTTTATTGTATGAGTTCTTAATATATTTTGGGTATTCTCGGAGCTTTGTTTGCAAACATCTTTTCCCACTGAGTTGGTTTCCGTTTTGTTATGTTAGTGGTTTATTCTGCTGTGTGGAAGTTTTTAAGTTTGATATAGTACCATTCATTTATTGTTGCCTTTACTTCCCTTGCTTTTGAGGTCAGATTTATTACATCTTCTCTAAGACCAAGCTCCATAGGTTTAGTAACATATTTATTCTATGTAATTTATTGTTTCAGAACTTATATTTAGGCTACTTTTTTCTGCTTAAATACTTCTGATTGAATGCCCTAACCTCCAGAATAAATTTAAAATCTGTAGTCTTTGGCCTGTCATAATGCTCTAGGTGGTGAATGCTTACACTTCACATATATTCTGTGCAGTGTTTTTGGAAAGAATTATTGTACCCTATTCCAACATGCCTGCATGAAGGCTTCTCCACACCAACATATAATTCTGATTCCCCAGTGAGGAAGCTCTTGAAAAAGGTCCAAAAGCTGTCATTGTGTGAGTGTGTGTGTGTGTGTGTGTGTGTGTGTGTGTGTACTTGCGCATACAAGCTTTAGGCTTTATCTCATAGTTATGAGTAACTAAGCCAATGACATCGGTGACTCCTTCAAATTCAAGCCCCTCTCCCCTTTTTTAGAAATTAGGGGGTGGGACTGAATGTTGTAATCTCTAATCATGTGGTTGGCTCTTACTGGCAACCAGCTTTCACCTTTGAGTTGGGTCCAAGTCAACTCATAAACAGAACAAGAGACACCATTGTTACCCTCCTTACTTAGAAACTTCCAGGCAGTGGGAACTGTGAGCCAGTAATGAATGAAGACAAAACATATCTTAGAAATATATTTCAGTCACCGTTGCCACTGCTTGCCATCTGTGCAGCACTATCTCCTCCCTGTCTAGATAGATATAGATAAAAATATAGATATAGATATAGATATAGATATATTTATATTTCTTTTAAATCATAATTTGGCTTATTCTAAAATGTTTCTCTTAAATCCTCTTCTTGAGTTGAATTGTTTTATTAACTATGCACACCCCTTCCTTAATTCTGACATAATTAGTTGGTTATTCAGATCCTCTAAATTATTTAGTATTTTATTTGTGTTTCAAGGATGTATCTTTCTTATATCCTCAGAGAGATCAGCATTGGACATATTAGGTTCCTCATTAATATTGATGTATTGCTTTTAGCATTGTAGCCTTGTAAGGAACCAATAGTGTAGTTATTTATATAAAACTAGAGGCTCGGTGCATGAAATTCATGCAAGGGGAGAGGAGGTGTCCCTCAGGCGGGCCCATGCCATTTTACAATCTGGGACCCCTCGGTTAGGGTTCCTAGGCCTGGACAGTGACCAGGGCCTATTGGGGCTTTCCTTCCCTGAGCTGCTGGCAGCTGGCCCCAATCCTGCCGTTGCCACTGCTTGCCATCTGTGCAGCACTATCTCCTCCCTGCCCCTGCCAACAGTCACCTCCCTCTGCAGGCAACAGGCATGGAGTGCAATCTCTTGGCTGGCCTGGGCCTCCGTCTACAGCATGATTGCTGGTTGGTCCCTCACACCTGCCACAGTACTGCCAGCTGGGTGGCCTGGGTCTCCCTCTGTGGCTGCCAGCCTGGTGGCCTGGGACCCGCGATCATTAGCTATACAGAAAGTGGCCTGGGCCTCCCTCTGTGAGCATTCATGGGGTGATGATGTAGCCCCCTGATCAATTGCATCGCACCCACCTTGGCTGGCCTGGCACCAATTCATGTCATAGTATGGCCGTTCTATGTTTGGTTGTTCAGTCGATTTGCATATTATGCTTTTATTATTATAGATATCTTAATTTTTGAAAAGAATTTGGCTTTCTTTCTGAACACCAAACATATTTGGTCATATTTTAGGTAGAGAGGGTACTTGTTTATATTAGGAAACATGAAAAATTTTATTTTTATGAACACTATATTATCTGAATCAAGACTAGAACAAAAATCAAGATAAAACTATATACAAAATCAGTGTATAGCTCTATGTGCCATCCAGAAGTAGTAAAGCATCCTATTTTCCATGCTCTCTAATGCATAGTCATTGATAGAACATTTATTATCCCTACTCATGCATTTATCTATATAGCTTTTTTATTTGTTTATAACTCTTTTGCATGCTTATATAGTTTGTGTTCACAGCCAGATGAACTTCTTGAGTGGTATAAATGTTTACATATATATATATGAATATGAATATGTTGAGTGCATACTCTGCACAGAGTGTACAATCATTACTGTCCTCTGGATATGCTAAGTGAAAGTTCCCTCTAAAATCCCTCAGCAGCCCTAACTAGTTTGGCTCAGTGGATAGAGCATTGGCCTGCGGAATGAAGGGTCCCAATTTCGATTCCGATCAAGGATATATGCCCAGGTTTTAGGTCTATCCCCAGTAGGGGGTGTGTAGAAGGCAGCCAATCAATGATTCTCTGTCATCATTGATGTTTCTAACTCCCTCTCCCTTTCCCTTCCTCTTTGAAATTATTAAAATATATTTAATAAAATTCCTCAGCAAACACTTCTCTCTGAAAGCAATGCTCTATTCTTACCTTGAACTATTTTGCCTTTTCAGAGGTTAAGAGTGACTTTTTATAAGCTTTTAACTGTTTGTTACAATATCATTTGACACTTTTTTAAAAGATTATTCCTAATGTAAAGTAATGGGAAAAGATAAGCCAATTGGAGCCAATTTAATTCAATTTACTAAGAAATTGTTAAAATGCCTCTAATTATACAGCATTCTTTGATATGTGAGCAGAGGCTCAAATGAAGAAAACAAGAAGCTGACCTGAAGATGTGTAGGATATCTTTGGTATGATAAACTAGTTATTGGAATATTTTCCTATAAGGAGAAATGTTTGAAATGATATAAATCACAGAGCTGTTATTACAGTCAAGAGTAAAAGGTTATTCTGAATTTACTTTAACAAAGCATTGGCCAGGTCAGCATATTGATATGAAGTTTCACACTCCATATGATGAATGTGTCGACCTTCAAAATGACTTCTGATATCAGGACAGCTCCTTTTTTTCTGTAGAAATCTTTGATTTTCATCTATCCTTACCTAATATAATGAATTTTATTTCCAATCTCAATGAATGTTGTTAGAAATTCTAGTTGATCATATCTTGTTGGCCGGGATAATCTTATGTTAGATTATAGAGCAGTGGTTCTCCAACTTTAGCTGACATCAGCACCACCTCAGGGCTTGTTAAAACTCAAAGTGCAAGGCCCTGGCCCTAGAACATGCATTTTTTAGCGCTGTATTAAATGCATGAGCTATACTGATGATACCATTTGGAAAGCACGTTGGTATAGAGAAAATAAAGTTCAGGAATATAAGTAACTTATAAGAAAGCCTTGTTTCTGTCTCTGCACTTTAGTTTTTCTCATTTACTAAGTGAGGGTTGTAATACTTGCCTCAAAGTGCTATTGCAAGAATTTTACATGAGCCAAAATATAGAATATGTTTTCACAGTATAAGGGATCACTTAATACATTTTAGATCTTATTATGATTACTATTTTTAGTAAACCATGATTAATGGATTGCAACAATCTTTGAATTATTCCTAAAAAATATAAACAAAAACAGAATATTTGCATCAAGGTACTCACAATTGGGATATAAACTTATAATTATAGCTCTAACCATCATGGTAGGAGATATATGACCTGGCTAATGATATTCTATTTAAAAAATCAGAGCTTATTTCTACTTTGTGGGAGTGGTAAAAGTGTAACAGTTCATTGATGAATATAAGCACTCAATGAATATTTGTTAAAGAAAAAATACATTTTAAACAATGAATGAAATAAATTTTATGGGTTTGGATAAAAATATATTGTAGAATATTGTAAAGAAAGGAAGTTCATGTATCCTTGCTGAGTAAAAAGCATGTGCTTTTTTGAAGTAACAATGAAACTCTATGTGATATAAACATGAAAGATAAACAGGAAAGCAGAAGCCAAATAAGTCATGTAAGATCTTTTATTCTAGGTAAGGCAATGATAAGACTATTCTTTTTTTCCAGGTTAGCTTTGAACAGTAGAATGAGACAATCCTCACCACCCCTCCCCGCCATACGTCTGACTCAAAAATCTCATTGGTGCCTCTGGGCAGCTCTGCATCCAAAACCACATGTGGTTTCACTGAAGTTTTTAATTTCCTCTATAGCAAGGAAGTCTGATTATCTGTTATTTACTGTGAGACAAAGATGTGCATCGCCTTCCTAAATCTATCAGCTCCCTAAGAATTAAATTAACTTTCCGTCCCATGTGTAGGTTTCATATTATGTAGTTTGAGCATTTACTATTATAAAATCTTAAGATTTCTTTTTCAGCAAACTGGCTTTTCCATAATGTGTTAGGTTGCATTCTATAATAATCCTCTATAGCCCATACCTTTGAGTAATTTGAGTAATTCCTTTCCCTTGAACGTAGAAGGGACTTGTGAATATGATGTTATATCACTGTCTTGAAGATGTTACCTTATGTGGCAGAAAGGTTTTTGCAGATATAATCATGGGTTCCTTTTGAATTCATCAAATACCTATTATCAAGGCAGGCCTGACATAATGAGTTCCATGGAAAAGAATGACAATCCAGAGACATTTTCCTCTTGGCTGGGAGAAAGGCACACATCTCTCCCGGGAGCTGTCTGTGGGGGCCACGTGGCAAAGAACTGTGGGTTTCCTCTAAGAACTGGAAGTAGTTTCTGAGTGACAGCTGGTGACAGGAAATGGGGGTCTCGGACATGTAGCCTTAAGAAAATGAATTTGCCAACAACTGGAGATCTGAAAGGTATTCCTAAAGCCCAGATGGGAATCATAGCCCCAGCTAACACCGAGAACAGCCTGGTGACACTGAGAACAGGGCCATGCGTACTCCTAATCCACGGAAATGGAGAGAATAGAAGAATGGCGATTTAAGCCACTGAGATTGTGATAGTTTTTTGTGCAGCAATAAAAGGAGACTGAAATCTCGAACCTCCAGCTCTACCTCCTTCATCAGGCAGGCCACGAGTGGCTGCTTGAGTTCTATCCATGGTCCACCGCCTTCAAAACCTCTCCACGTATTAAACAGGGACGAATTTTAGGGTTTACTTCATTTGTTTTCCATCTTCAGGGATCACTTTCCATTGCTATGATGTTCAATATCTGGAAAACTGTTGCTTTTAGGTGAGAGGCAAATCTGTCTTCATTATTACATCTAGGCTGGAAGCAGACATCTTTTTGTCTTTGCTTTTGAAATGTAGAGAAATAATACTTTTATTTCAAGGGCAGTGTGACTTAGTTTTGTCTGCTTGCTTGTTTTAGGTGATATAATTAACTTTAAAGGGTGAACGAGAGTGAAATGTGTCTGCTCACTTTAACAATATTTTAGAAAAACAATTTTGCTAGTTTTAAAGTTAGATTTTTTAAATTATTATTTAGCCACAAAAATTCAGTGTTATTATGGGTTCTTACACATTACTGGGGGGGGGGGGGGGAGGGATGGAAGAAATAGAATTTATATAATCAGTTAAATAAATATAATTATTTTTACTGGACTTCACTTATTAACAAGAATGAGTATTTTAACAACAAAAGAGGTTTTTTTTAAAATTTTATTTAAATTTATGTTTTAAATTAATGTTTTTAAGTTAAGGGTTAGAGCAAGTACACACCTCAATAATTCAGGACTCATCCGTTTATAAGCAATCTTGAGGTTGTAACAAGATAAATATTAAAACATGCTAGTTTTTTAGCTCTCATCTGCTAATGGAGGGACTCAGCTGCTAAAATAGCACCTAAGCTTATTTCCTAAAGATCCTTTATGGCTCTGCCATGCACTATGAAAGACACCTCCCATATTTCAGCTTTAATTTCTTCATAGAAATTCAATTCTTTATTTTTTTGTGATATCTGGGGAAAGAGAATCTTGTTTCAATCAACTTTGGCTAAGGATCCTCTTTGAACCTAGAACGATATTTTACAAAATTTGTGAATTACATCTTTCTAAACGTGATATTTTAATTTTTGATCAATATAAGTCATTAGATTCAAATAGTTTTTCACAATATTGTGGCCTAATTGACATCTTAGTGAAGCAGTATCTAAGTGCATTGGTAACTTTTCTTCCATTTTCATTGGCAATTTAGAATTCTAGGTAGAGTATTTTACTGAAATTATTCTCTAGTAGTATAAATTAACGTTCAATAATAAAGTTCTGAGTGCATCCCATGTCTATTATTTATAGAATACTAAATACTGTTTCTTGAAAGTAGTTTTACATGCAGTCTGTATGTTCCAAGAAAGTGACCAACCTTATGTTTCTCTCCATTCAATAACTCATTATTTTTATAACTCCTAAATTGAAGCTAAGCAGATTTGCCTTTATTATTTATCTTTTATACTACTTTTTGCTGAGAGATAACTAATATACCATCAATTTAGCTGAAGTTTTTAGTAATTTGATTTATATAATTCCCTTGTTAGTGTTTCTACTTCCCCTCTCTTTCCTTCAGATTACAAATTCTGATCTCATTGCTTTGGGTTCATAACTTCTTTCGGACCCTCTACTAAATTTTTCATTTCAATTGTTGAGTGTTTATACCTCATAGCCTTCTACATGTGGATAGTCAGTCTGGGAATGAGAATAGTTTCCATATGGTTTTTACCCTACTGTCTGCATTAAGCTATCTGCATCCGTTGCTATTCTGTATTGTCCTCCCCCTACACTGCTGTCAGCTAATTTCTCTATTGTTCTCAACAATATTCTGTGCATAAATTGCTCCAAAAATGATCCAGTAAAACTGAGAACCCTTTGCTGGAGAATTCTTCTTTTCTTTTTGAGAATAGTCTTAGAAGTTTTATTTGACTACAGTAAGGTTTTCCTGGCCGTTTCTTTCTCTGGTTTTCTCTCAGAAACAAGCGGCCTATCGTTTAGCCTGATGATCGCATGGAGCTGATAGCCTCCTTTTACTTCTTACCATCAAATCTTCCTAGTTTTCAAGAGGGCCCTAGGCTTGAGCTTCCCACACTCTATTGCAAATATTTATCCAGGAGAGAACTTTAGAAACCTCTTAGTATGGCCTGCCTCTTCCCTTGAGCAAAACTTCCATGATGTTCCTCCTGAGATGGGGGCAGGACCTGCTTCTTTTAAAGTACACTCACGCCTCTGTAAAAAACAAGATGCTAGAGAACAGAGGTAAACTCTGTCTTCTTGGCATGTCTCTCTAGCTTGAAGCCTCTATTCATGAGTGGCCTGAGATGTGAACTCTTGGGTCCCTGTATTCCTGTCTTACAGGCAGGAACTGGGTAAAGGAACAGAACCTTAATCTCTCAGCCACACTCCCTGCAATGTAGCCTCACAACCAAATGTAGAAGTGAAGGGAATAAGAAATACTGGCTGTGTTCCTCTCCTGGGAAAATACTGTAGGCCTTGATTGGTAGCTGAAAGGGAGGAGAAGCCTGTCTTCTTGCCTACATTCACTCACACTGAGTTGGGGTGGCAAGGGGGTAGGGAGTAGGTCATGGCTATAGTACAGCAGACTCCACCTGCTCTTACTAAGGTTAAGTAGATTTTCTTGAATAATTGGTTCTTCATTTGTTATATGCTCATGGAACATTTTTTAAAAGACCTTAAATTTGTGTGCATGTTTAAATAATTTTCACTGCTTCTTATTGTTTTGCTGGAGAGAGAGTCTGCAGAGCTTCTATGCTGATGTTCCAGAAGTCACCCTGGTTTCTTTTTCGTATTAATGTATTTTCACAATGTTGACTCTTAATTTATTCTAATATCTTCCAAGTATCTTCCTTTGTTTAGTCTTACAAATTATTTTGTCCCTCGTTCTTATTTTTATAGAAAAAATTTATATTTTATTGAATATTTTATGATCAAAACTTATTTAAATTTTTCTTTTAGAAGAGAAGAACCTATTTTATACTTTTCTTTTTTCTTTGAAATTATAGACAATTTTTAATTTTATTCTTTCTCTTTTCTTTATGAACTTTAATGAATAATATATTTTTTAAATCTTTTATAGTTTGATGTATTTTTAATGTTATATTACCAGATGATCCAATTTACCTGTTGCTCATGAGAGCATGGTAGAAGTTCTTTGGGTGACACTACAATAAGCATTTTAGAAGTCCCCCGGGGAGAATAGGGTGTGGAAGAAGACTTTATTTGTGTGGGGTTACATTTCTAGGGTTCCAAAGTCCCTGCACCTTAATCCACTCCTGGAAAAGGTACAGCTGGAATTCCAGCAGGGCCAGAAACAGGGCGAGTGTCCAAATTTTCCATTCCGTGTTGCTGGATAGTTCAGCATTCAGGCTAATTACAGTCTGTCAGTCCAACTGGTGGAGTCTAGCATGGCCTGGCACTGTGTGGGCACAGGGTAGCTCACCCCCTGCCACAGAAGAGCCAGAAACCCAGGCCAGGGAGAGAGAGTAAATTCCACTGTTTGGAATTTTAAATATTCGGGTTTTGTGCCCTTGCAGTGGCCACGCCCATCCTGACCACTAATTTGTTTTCAGGTGTGACTGGCAGACAGGTAGGCACTATCCCACGTTACCCAGATCTTAGAAGACATGCATCTAAATTGCCTTTGTCCAGTGACTTTCCCCACTGATCAGTGGGGAGCAGACTTGGAGAATAGTAAATGTGATTGTAATGGGTTTCAGCCCGTGTATTTTTATTGTTGTTTGTTTAATCCTTGCCTGAGGATATTTTTGCATATATCTATATCTATATATTTATATATCTATATATCTATATATCTATATATCTATATGTCTATATGTCTATATATCTACATATCTACATATCTACATATCTACATATCTACATATCTATCTATCTATATATCCATCTATATATATATATATCCATATATATATATATATATATATATATATATATATATATATATATATTTAGAGAGAGGAAGGGAAGAAGTTGGGAGAGAGGGAAAGAGAAAACCATTCATGTGAGAGACACACATCAATTGGTTGCCTCCCACATGCTCCCTGACCAGAACTGGTGATTGAACTTGCAACTGAGGTACACGCATTTAATGGGGAATTAAAAACCCACAATCTTTTGGTCCACAGGCTGTCCTTCTAACCACTGAGTTACATCAGCCATGGCTCCTATCAATTGTTAAGTGAGAAGGGCATCAGGGAGCCTCATTATATACAGTAAGGTTATTCTCTGCATATTAAAAGCTCACTGATGGACTCACTTCATGGTGACCTAGCTACTTTCTGTCTCCAACTGCAACCAGCTAACTGCTTCTTCCTCAGTTTTGCATACCTTATATCTACCTAATGAATCATCCTCTCTTCTTAGATTAGCTAAATAATGATTTTCCTAGAACTATCTGTGTGTTCTTGTATATGTATATGTGCTTAAGCATGTGTTTTTAATTTCTATTCATTGAGTTCTTCAACTTCTTTAATTAACTAAGATATTGTACATGTTAGAAAATGAGAACAATTTGTTAATTAAATAGCTTTTGTTTGGGGATAAAGTTTTATGCTTGACACTGACAAATTAAATACTGTGAGTCAGGTACCTCTTCAAGTTTAATCACACCAGGTTGGAGTTCCATGTTACAGAACAGAGCAATTTAAAAGCAAGTAATGTCTGAAAAATAAACTACATAGGAAAGAGATTAACTATTAAACCTGATTTTGGTAGATACTATGAATTCAAATGCATTAAGTACAGACATGATAGATAATTACAAACTTATTTTCACATTTATATATACCTTTTTAGATTTTATGACGGTAAATCTGTTAGTTATAAAATATTAAGAAGTACCAAATAAACTATTGTGGACTGAAATTATATTTACAGCCAAAACCGGTTTGGCTCAGTGGTAGAGCGTCGGTCTGCGGACTGAAAGGTCCCAGGTTCAATTCCGGTCAGGGGCATGTACGTTGGTTGCGGGCACATCCCCAGTAGGGGGTATGCAGGAGGCAGCTGGTCGATGTTTCTCTCTCATTGACGTTTCTAGCTCTCTGTCTCTCTCCCTCCCTCTCTGTAAAAATCAATAAAATAATATTTTTTAAAAAAAAGAAATTATATTTACAAAAGGCTGCTAGTTCCTCTCCTTCATGTATCTCTTTTTTATTATTTATTTATGAATAATTGGGACAATGTAAATTAAGTCCAAAGTGCACAAGATAAACTCCATAAATTATTCAGGGTTTACCTTTAAAAGATCCTGAATGAACTGAGTGCGATGGGCCAGACAGACCCTGGAGCCCTCCTGAAGTCCCTCCCTGGCTGGCCAATCTCATGGTCCCTCTCCAATCCCTATCATGCTGGTGGGGTCCCTCAGCCTGGTCTATGCCTCTCACAATCCAGGACCCTTAGGGGGATGTCAGAGAGCCAGTTTTGGCCTGTTCCCACAAGCTAGACTGAGAGACCCCACTGGTGCAGAAATTCATCCTCCGGACATCTAGAGTGTGTGTGTGTGTTTGTGTGTGTGTGTGTGTGTGTGTGTGTGTGTGTGTGTGTGTGTGTATTAGTGGCCTGATGGACAAAATTCAAAGGGTATTAATTAGAGGAAATATTTTAATATTGCTATCTGCCCTTTCTCTATAATAGAAATGTCAGAGATGAAAGAAAATTAGTAAAATGTAAATAAAAATGTTTCTCCTGTCAGAGTCTGGGACACCCCATGGGACACAGAGTCAAGTCTCCTCCCACCCACAGGCACCTCAAATCACACAGGACCCAGACCTGGCCTGTGTGATTAATGGGCTTAACCCGGCTGGTTCCACCCTTGTCAAACCCCACCGGGTGGAGGTGTGGCCTGAGTTCCACTGTCAGGCACACCAGGCAGGGGCGCAGCTTCTTGTCCCCTGGCTCAGCACTTGGGCGGGGGTTGCAGCCTCAGGTCCCCTGTCCAGGTGCTGGTGGGGGGGAGGGGTGCAGCCTGAGTTCCCCAGTCAAGCCCTGATGGGCAAGGGGGTACAGCCTGAGGTCCCCCAGAACCAGGGCAGGGGGCAGACTTTGAGGTCCCCTGTCAAGCCCCACCAGGTGGGAGGCATAGCCTGTGGTCCTCTGTCAAGCCATGCTGGGTTGGGGATGCAGCCTGATGCCAGAGTGGAGTCACAGCCTGAGTTCCCTTGTCAAGCCCCATGCCGGGTGTGTGTGTGTGTGTGTGTGTGTGTGTGTGTGTGTCTGTGTGTGTGTGTGTCTGTGTGTGTGTGTGTGCGCAGCCTCAGGCTCCTGCTGATTGCTCATTAAGGATCATTATGTGAACTCAACCTCCACTGTGGGTATAGTCATCTTATGTTACAGAAACCCCTGCCTACTCTGTGGGCACCACCATATTTGTGGTGGAGTGATGGTCAATTTGCATATTCCCTCTTTTAGAATGGTCTCAAACTTTAATTACTAATTTTTAAAGACAGTGACTTATTTTGCTGGATGTTCTACTGGACTGGACAAACCAGGTTTTAGTATTCTTCTATCGCAGGAAAACTAAATAAAGAACTAAATACAGACTTAACCACTTACATGATAGTAATCTAAGATTTTTACCTCAATAATTTTCCATGAAAATTACTATTTCTTACTGACTATTCTCTTGGATTGATATTGTTCTTAGTGCTCCAAAAAATTAAATCTTAATAGACATTTAAATATTGTTTCTGAGCCATCAAGCAGAAACTGAACTGGTCCAGTGCTTTTGAAAGCGACACTTATCATTCAATTTGTTCTAGAATGATTTGTGTAAATCCAAAAATAACTGATTAATATAAAGGTAATGTTATTGAATACGGAGCAGCAGCAAGAATAATATAGAAAATAGATGGAATTTAAAGTAAAATTAGTAACTGCATTCTTTTTATAAAGTCTTTCATATTTGACAATGATGGAACACAAACTTTTAATGGGCTTTTTACCTATTTCAAAGAGAGAACTCAAAAATCAGTTAATTATCATATTCACAAGTCAGTTGTACAATGGAGGTCTAATGTTTCCTGGTGCTGACAGTCAGGAGAGGAAGTTCCTCTCGGAGTCCCTGGGTTTTAGGTAAATGCATAAGTGCTGAATTGCGTTGGCCCTAGATAATATAGAGCAAGAGTCACACAGTGCATTATAATAGTACCTTTGAATGCAGACCTGTGGGATAGCACTTAAGAGAAGCTTGATAAGAAGTATAACATTCTGCTTATCTAAGTAAATTGAGAGGTGGTTTAGAATATTTAAATAAATGAAGTATATCCCATTCACCAGTTCTTTATAAATGCTATTTTGCCCATCTGAGCTTTTGAAATCTATTAACAAGAAACTGATTTTCAGTTAAATTCTTTGGCAGGTGAAATAGTTATTCCATGTTGCTGGTTAATGGTGGAGCCATAGCTTGAAAGCCAAGGTTACGACTGTCACTCTATAGGAAAAGGATGTTTGTCTCTCTTCAACATTTCTAACTATCTATTCTTCTCCCTTCCTGTATGTAAAATATCAATAAAATACATTTAAAAAATTAAAAGAAAATGTACAATATCTGTAATGTATGTACAAAAACAGATAAGTTCCAACTGCCACCCACCAAAACAACCAGTCTTCTGATTACTTAGGGACAAGTACTTAAATGTCCAGAATCTGCTTTGGAGAAAGAGATGTAGCTGCAAAGATTTTGAAGGAAAGTGATCCTATAAATTCCTCTATTATCTGCCCTCAACTTTTACTAGACATTGTACCAATGCATGGTATATAACATGCTTATTTTGAAAAATAAAAAAACAAGAAATGTATATTTTAAAATAGCAAAGGTAAAATGTAAGCTTAAGAAAATGGAGTGTGAGAGAGGAAAGGAAGGTAGAAAGAAAAAAGCAACAGATAAAAGGGGAATGATTAAGGGGGAGAGAGGAAGCAAAAAAAGACAAAAAAAGGAATGGAAAGAAAGAAAGAAGAAATGAAAGAAGCCAGGTACATGTGCAGAGTAAGTCTCTGTATTCCAATATTCGATCCTTAACTTTGGTTATGTCTCTGGTGTCTACGTATCTGGTGTCTGTTCTACCCTTGCTCCTAAAACTATGGTCTATGGGCCAGCAGCAGAGTGTCAGGCTCTGCATCACAACATATTTGGTCTGAATCTGCATTTCCAAAAGATACACAGTGCTTAATGAGCACATTGCAACTTCAGAAATACTGCTCTGGATCACAATGTCCAGCAGTGGCAAGACACAGGAGAAAAATATAGAACTCTAAAACAGAAAGAACATGAAACAAAAAGTACACAGGGAATCAACAAATTAACTATGAGACAAAGAAAATTTCTGTTTATCTATAACTGTGTGATATCTTAGTTATCTTATAAAGCTAGAAAGGGAAAATATAAATGAATTTTAAGTACTATTTTGTGTTTGTGTTTGCTTTAGAAGGAAGTGGTCAGCATGAAATATGGGAAAGACAGTATGATTCGCTCTTTGAAATGCAGTTTCCCTGTTCATTTTAGACCTACTAGTAACCCAATAAGCTGTCACATAAGCTAATATTAAAAGCAACAAATTATACTTTCGTTTATTCTATTCAATGATACTCATTACAATTTTATGTTACATACAATTGCTATCAGATTTTATGTGTCTAATTAATATTAAATTAAATGATGTTTTTGTACAGGAAACTGAAATAGCTAAAGGAAGCAGATGTGTTGTTCTTAAAAGTGCGACTATTATTATATTAAACAATTAGCACCAATATTTTAGAATAATGTTAGATGTTATAAAATTGGTTTCCACTCTAGTTGGTGTGGCCTGGTTGGTTGAAGCATTGTCCTGTATACTAAAAGGTAGTAGGCTAGATCCTGGATTGGGCCTCATGCCAGGGAGGGAAAGAAGGGGGATCTGCCAATCAGTGCTTATCTCTCACATTCACTCCCCTCCCCTCCCCTCCCCTCCCCTCCCCTCCCCTCCCCTCTCTCTCTCTCTCTCTCTCTCTCTCTCTCTCTCTCTCTCTCTCTCTCTCTCTCTCTCTCTCTCTCTCTTTCTGTCTAATCAATATTTTTAAAGAGGTGGTTTCTCTAAAGATCTAAATTTTCCTACACTGCCACCACTTAGAACTATGACCAAGAAAACACTGGATATACATTTATAGGAAGTAGTTTAAAATGTAAAAACAAAGGAACGTTTTCTATAAATCTATGAGACACTGAAAAATTAAAAACTTCATCTTTCTTTTTTTTATGTAGCAAAGAACTTTAAATATATCTATATTATACTGGCATGTTTTAACTGATAAAGGTCATTTTATCTTTTTACTTTAATATTTTTAACTGATGTTGAAACTAATTTTCAATTGCAAAACTTTTAGAAATAACTTTAGTTAGCAAAAATTGAATATTTTAAAATATATGTATTTATAGTCCTAACCGGTTTGGCTCAGTGGACAGAGCATCAGCTTGCAGACTCAAGGGTCCCAGGTTTGATTCTGGTCAAGGGCACATACCAAGTAGGGAGTGTGCAGAAGGCAGCTCATTGATGTTTCTTTCTCATTGATGTTTTAACTATATCTCTCTCCCTTCCTCTCTGTAAAAAAAAAAATTGATTTTATATATATATATATATATATATATATATATATATATATATATGACAAACCCTATGTCCTGTATGACTGGTTTATAGTTGAAAGTCAGAATTAAAATTTTATACTGTTCTTACCTTTTCAAATGTTAGGGATTGTTTTTTCTCTGAAAAACTACTAAAAATATATAAAACATGTGTGTGTGTGGTTTTTTTTTTTTTTTGTATGTGTGTGGTAAAATCTTAGTTATTTTTTCTAAATTTTAAATATACTAATAAATGTATTTTCAATAAGATGACAAAACATTTATCTAGTTTTATTCTTTAATAATATTTATTTTATTTTTAAATAAATAAGAGGAAGTCATATCTCTTTTGCAAATATGCAAAACTCAATGGATCATGCAAATATCTGCACATCAGATACATGAAATTCAGTATTTTTAAAAATGTTTTCTTGATTTTTAAAAATATATTTTTCATGTATTTTAGAGAGGAATAGGAGAAAGGTAGACACACCACACTGCTGAGAATCGAGCCCACAACCTGGGCATGTACCCCAAACTAGTGACCTGATTCATGGGTCTATGGCCAACCATTGAGCTAAATTCAGTATTTTTTTCAAAATGAAAGTTTTATATAGAGCACAAAAATGGAGAAGCTATAATTATATTACTTTTTTTTTGCCAATATAAATGTTTAAGATAATTATTTAATACATGGTAAACTGAAATGTTTTATGCACTTCATGTGAAATAACTTTTTTTCCTGAAAATATCATTGCTCATTTGAAATGTCAACACAAGAAAATGGGACAGCATTTTTCCTCAACTATATTTAAGATTTTATTAGAATGGTATCTTAACCTTAGTCTATGATTTTGATTTCTAATTCATTAAAATTGCCCTCTTTTTATCAGCCACTTAGACGTGAGAAATTTCCAGTTCAATGAAAATACTATTAAACCTTTTTTCAACAGAAAAGAAATAATCCCTAAGTGCACCATTTAATGATGAATCTAAATTGTTCACAGTGAATTTAAATACTGATAGTTGACTTCACATTGTAAGGGGAAATTTCTTTTGCCTGTTGGAATGAATTTTTCAGTGTGAAGACCATTTTTCTCAATGTATATATGTATTTATATGTATATATATATGTATTTCTCAGTAAATATATGTATTTAAATATCCCAAATATTTAGGTGGCTACCTTAGTTTATTTACCAAAGATGTAAACTTTCTCTCCGTAGATACTCTTTAGCAATTATGCCCAGCTCACATCGCTCATTTAAAAATCTTAGTTCAAATACTACAGTGTACTTTCTTTTAGGCATAGCCAGGTAGTTGTGAAAATGCTCTTCCCAAATATGCTTGCGGCTCAGAAAATCAAGATTATCCTTTCATAAAATGGAAATATGCCCATCCGGTGTGCTCAGTGGTTGAGCATAAACCTGGAGGTCTTGGTTTGATTCCCTGTCAGGGCACATGCCTGGGGTTGTAGACTCGATCTGCAGGATGGGGCGTGCAGGACGCAGCAGATCAATGATTCTCGCTCATCATTGATGTTTCTATCCCCCTCTCCTTCTCCCTTCCTCTCTGAAATCAAGAAAAGTATATTTACCTAAAATATAAAATAAAATTGAAATGTAAAGATGGGAGATTAATATTGTAAAATGGCCTGATTTTTCAAGGGAAGCATAAAAAATTATCTCTCACTGAGGAATAAAAATGTTTTGTCTTGCCCTATTCTTTCTGCACTTAACTTTTAACTTTTATTTTTTTCAACTAGTGTATTTCTATTTTCTCTAATTCAAATAGATTAAATGTTAAACTAACAAATCTTTGCTTTTAAAAATTGATAAATATAAGAAGAATGTGCTTTCATTAAAGGCATTTTGAGTAAATGGAATGTTACATGTTGAAGGAGAATGTCACAGAGATTTTTAATTTATATTTTATTTGCAGATGTAAAATATTTAAAAGAAGAGGATGCAAATCGCAAGACTTTCACTGTCAGCAGCACACTGGATTTCCGAGTGGACAGGAGTGACGACGGTGTGGCGGTGATCTGCAGAGTCGACCATGAATCCCTCAATGCCACTCCTCAGGTAGCAATGCAGGTGCTAGAAATACACTGTAAGTAACGCTCTTTTCTCCCTCTTTATATCAGCAGCAAATCTGCTCATCTGCATTTAAAATCATTTTAAAATTAGGTTAAGTTACAGAAAATTTATAGCAAAATGCAGGAAAAGTACCCTCACTAGCATTAATCATGTTCAAAGGCTGAGTATCAGTGCAGTCAAGGAATAAAAATAAAGGTGGCATCAGAAGGTTAAAACTCCTCATCACCTTCCAAATAGTGGCTTGATGTCTAGGTGTGCATCTGAGTCGAGGAGGAAAGTGGTAATTTTGGCAGAATCAGAGAGCTGGGAATCTGAAAAGGGCATTGATGAGCTTTATTTTATTTAAGTAATTTTGTTGCATACAAACGTGGATTTCTATCTGTACTTTTAAAATCAGACTCTTTTCTATTTTACTTTCTCTATGAAATATGTTGTCTATATAACTGCAAGATATATATTATGTTTATATATAATATGTTTACTTCATAAATAGCATCATTATTTACAAGTGATAAGAACAAAATTAGTTTGATGACACCAATAGTTCAGAGGCAGAGCTAAATGCTTTGCCAGCATCATCTCATCTCATGTTATCTGTAAGAGTATCAATTATTTAACTTTAATGACAATTGACAGATGAAGACACCGAAGATTATACAGGTTGAGCCACTTGGCCAAGTCACACAACTAGCAAATAGTGCATTTTTAATCATAACATTTTAGTAGTTGGTAAGGTCCTTGGGGAGAGGTGATCTTTAAGCATTTATCAATATGAAATTAAATAAGTTGAAATAAGTAAGATAAAGTAGAAAAGAAAAAGAGAACACAAGACATTGTATTTCTGAATTGGATTGCTTGTTTTTAAATATTAGATATTTTTGTTTGCTTTTATCTACTAAAGTTATAGATAAAATGTAGAAGTGAGATGCAAAATCACATTAAATGCTAACATTTTAAATATAAGTACTGATCTTGTATTATACCTCAATTTTTTTTTTCATTTATTTATTCAACAAGAAGTTTTTGAGTGCCTACCATGTAACAGACATTGTTTGAACACCGGTGTTGCATAAGTGGTCAAAAATAACAACAAAACAAATCAAGATTGTCTCCAATGTCAGAAACACCATCACCACTGACAGCAACAAATTTCAATTCTTTTACAGCATCTGCTCTACGTAGGAATGAAAGAAAAGCAAAATAAATTAATACAATATATAGTATGTTATGTAGTAATGTTTATGGGGGAAATAAACATCAGGGGTGGTGATAAGGAGTGCAATTGGAGGGGTGGGAATGGGAGTTAAGGAAAGTGTGTGTGTGTGTGTGTGTGTGTGTGTGTGTGTGTGCTGTTTATATACATATGTGTAATATTATATATACACATACACACAGAGAGAGGGAAAAGCAAGTATAAAGACCATGAGATAGGAGCATCTCTTTATTTTTTTATGTTTCTATGAACAGCAAAATTATCAGTGAAACTGGGGTAGAGTAAAATATGGGGGAATAGAGAATATTATGAGAAAAGATCACAGTACCAAGGAATCATACTTTTAAAAATCATTCTTGATAGAGCAAATGTCATCTGATTATGGTTTTTAATTATTGCCCATCATACTTTAAGTATTTTTAATTTACTTGCTGTTGAAATTATTATAATTTTAAATACTTTCAATTATATTACATTAGTTGTATTTCTTTTCTTCCTGTCCTCATTGAAACAGATTCAGAAGCAAGCACATTTCATAGTTCAACCTGAGGTTATCTCCAAATTTCAAATTTTATTTTCAGTGAGACCTTGGGACAATTATTGAAAATGTTTAAGGTTTGAATATAAGTTAGAAAATAATTTCCATGAGGAGCAAACTGGACAACTTAAGTCAAGTTTATGGCATTACATAAAAATTCAATATATGTACATTTAAGCCCCTTTAGCAAAATAACATAGACTGGGTGGCTTCTAAACAACAGAAATGTATTTCTTTAAAATATATATATTGATTTCAGAGAGGAAGGGAGAGATAGAAACACCAATGATGAAAAAAAAAATCATTGATTAGCTGCCACCTGCATGCCCTCTACTGGGGATCAAACCCGCAACCCAGGCATGTGCCCTTAATCAAATTAGTGATCCTTCAGTTCCCAGGCCGAGGCTCTGTTCACTGAGCCACACCAGCGAGGGCCAGAAATGTATTTCTTACTGTTCTACATGCTGGAAAGTCCAAGGTCAAGGTTCAGGCACATTCAGTACCTGGTGAGGACTTGCTTTCTGGTTCATAGAGGGCTGTCTTCTCTCTCTGTCCAACCTGGCAGGAGGGGCTAAAGGAGCCCTCTGGGCTCTTTTTAAAAGGGCACTAATCTCAGTCATGACCTTCAATAGGCCTCATTTCCTAATTTGGTAATTAAGTTGCAAGATATAAATGAGGGGGTTGGAGGACTCACAGAAATGTTCAGTCCATAGGCTCTTTCCTTTTCTCATTTTTTTCTTATTTCATCAACATGTCTTAAAATATGAAAAGTTATGTAATTTGATATACTGAGAGGATACAGATCATCTGCATTTAAAAAAACAACAAACATTTTTCACTTACACATAAAGCCATATAAGACTGTTTAGAATAATATTTACTCATTTAGCTTTAAATTTCAACATATAAAATAAAATTATAAAAATTGGGTCATAAGGCATGTTGGCGATTGCCAGACAAAGATCATCAGACATCTACCACTTCAGGCTTATTAAGTGGCTACCCAACATCTCTGAGTGCAAGTAAGAGTTAGGAGAGGCTTTGTAACTAGAATTAGCAGAGGCTTGTCCTGAATATTTTAAAAAAGGGTTGTGGAGTTGGATGCTGTCAGGATTGGGAGAAATCTAGTAATGAATATGTTGGTAACTTTTACCTAGAAAGCAAATATATTAAAGCAGAATTAGATTTGCTATTATAAAGAGGCAGTGGTTAATATGGTATTTTTTATAGTTGCTGAATGCCCTGGTCTCTATCTTGTTTCAGACCTGATCATGGAATAGACTTGCCTTTGACTTATTTCACTCCATAGTCACAGAATGGCTTCAACCCATTATTGTTTAGATTCTCTAGAAATGTTTATATCCGTCAAAAATATTTAAACTTAGCTACAGATGCCAATTGTCATCTGCCAGTCATTTTCACTTTCGTGGGAGTAAAAAATGGAGCTATTATACACTTCCTAAGCATTTTTAGCTGTTCACCATATTTTAGTATGCATTATTAATCAAAATTTATAGAGGAAACCAATTGAATTGCTTAATTTTTAGAACACTTTGTGTGAAAAATGTTTTACTTGCTGGCCAATTAAAAATAACAACTCATTCTATCATTTAATATGTAAATGCTAGAAGGCAGAGACCAGATTTATTTAAAAAAAATTTTCCTTAGCATCTAGCATACCAGCATTCAATATGTGAAGTTAATTGCAACTAACTTATAATAATGCTATATATTCATTTAGTGGCACAGAACATCCCCTTTAGGTGAAATGAGGGGAGGAGAGTAGAGAGGGGACATTTAGCAATGGTCTGCATCAAAGTTAGAGGAAATCAGGTATAATCTTTATAAACATCTAATATTTCAATGGTTGTTTTCAGAGACAATAGATTATAGATTGACTTAGGTGCATACAGGCAATATATATATATAATATGAAAATTCCCATGGGTGCAAGTGAATGGGAGTTTATGAAAAGAGTTTAAAAAAACAAAAACAAAACAGAAGGTGGTTAGTTTAAAATGTATTGAACATTGATTTAGGATTTACACTTTGTTTCACAAAGTTCCTATGAATAATTGCAAAGATTGGCACAAATAAAAAAATTTAGTCTTTTGATCTACAAAGCAGAAAAGATGCTATTGTTTTCTGTGATGAGTGACAGAGCAAATATACATCTCTAAAATAATGGAAAGTTATGATTTCACCTTCAATAAAAATTCTGTGTTATTGTGGAAAGGAAAGTTTTATGAGAAATAAGAAATACGTATTAAACACATAGTGTCAAGGAACATGATGAAAAAAAAAATACTAGGAGAAATTCTATTTTTAGGGCTAAATGTTTTAACTTTGTAATCTTGCAATATACAATTTAAAAGGATTCAGCCTATAAAATATATCACAGCAACTTTTATGTCTTTATATAATATTACTAGAAATCATAAATTTTACTGCCACTATGATGGAAGAGAGTTTCTTTAAACTTGAAATTAAAGAAAGTGTCGACTTTTCATTGTGAACCACAAATGCCTGCACATTTCACATAAGAGGTTACAACATAGTTTACATATGACCTACATGCTTTTTATAAATTGAAATTCTCATTCATCTTTCTGTTTTTATGCAGATCTCATTGGAACAGTAACTATTTTCTGATTTAATTTGTAGAAGAACAGGTTGTATGAGTCAGATGTTAATTTATTCTTAGTAAGAATGATGTATCTGAACTAACAGAAATAACTATGCACAAAACAGAAAATAAGACAATAGATCAACATTTATTTTCTTTATGTGACATTGACAAAATTACTTAAAAAATCAGCTGATATTGAAAATGACCAGCATAAGAGACAGATTAGAACATTGTTTTATAATGAGTGCTCTGAGAATACATTTAATACCATGGCATTGAACTGCCAATATGCATACATAGGAATCAAATTTTTAAGGCCATTTTGGGGTGTGTGTGTGTGTGTGTGTTTTGTAAAGTACATTTAATATATAATTCATCTATCACATTTGCATAATCCTTCCCCACCAGGGCTGTCTAATGGAAATTTCTGTGAAGATGGAACTGTTGTATATTGGTCTTAAAATAGCAGCCAAATGCTAGATATACGTGTCTACTCAGGAATTGAAGTGTGGATCATGGGACTAAGAAATTGTGCTTTTAATTTTACTTAATTTTAATTGATTTACATTTAAATTTAAATGACCACATATGCCCAATTGCTACTATGTCAGATACCACCACTCTAGATGATGTCATCATAAATTAATTTCCTTATGTCATTTCTTTTAGCATGGTTGGGGATAATTGATGAGTTAAGGATGAGTAAATAATGAAGTCATTATAGAATGTGAAGTAGCAAGATTTTTATAAGAAATATAACACCACTGTATTTTCATAATATATCTCATACGTATAAGTCATAATTGCAAAATAAGATAATTTTAAATCTTTTTTAAAAAGTAAGATTTTTCTTTGACTTTTGGAAGACCTCTTAAAAAAGAATGAAAATCATGAAATATATTTTCTAAAAATACAACTCTTTCAAAAAGTAACTCAAAACTAAAACTGAGGCCATTGGGCTCAAATATTATATTGAACATTAATCTTGTATTTATTTTCAGAGTGAAATGTTTTCTTTATATTTTTAAAAATAAGACTCATAATTTAAAAAAAAAAAACTATTACAGAATTATAGAAAGATTTATGCTGGCCTCCAAAATACCTTTTCTATTTTCTCTGTGATGCCTAACATTTTGTAATTTGCTATTTAGTTTTGTTTTTTTTTTTGTCTAGGATGCCCATTAGTGGAAGTCCATCGATTATTTGAGGCAATATGTTAGCTGTGTCCTTAGAGGGCCCGCCGGGCTGTGCTTTTACAAGGCTACAATGTTTAGTGTCCAAATACAGGTTCACTATCTCTGGGGTGAAATATTAACTTCTTAACAGATTATATTTTGAATGCAGTGTGACCTTGAAAATCAATATTGCATATTTTAAAGTTGAAGTTCTGAAGTCAGATAAGGATAGATTGGAACTCAAACTCTTCTTTATGATTTCATACTAGTTAGCTTAGACCTCATTTTGCTCCTCCAGAAAATACACCTACTTTATTTTTCTTTGTAAGCATTAATCAGATAATGCATCATAAATGCTAGTCTAGTATTATTCTTAACAGAGAAGTAATATATTATTCCTTATGAATACAAAAAGGTCTAGCTAATACTTTCTATTAGGTCTATATACTGTGGAGGAAAATGGAAAAGCTTGATACTGAAAATAATGTAAGTACAAATAATATGAAGAGATTGTTTTATTTGTGATTTTGCCTAGGAAACATACTATTCACTATTACTGATATAAATCAAACATATTTAGTGATATCAAAAAAATAAAAATACTTCTTAAATTTTTTTTCTTTCCATTCATAAAAACTACAAATAAAATGTCATCATCCTAAAGGAGAAAATTCCTGGAAACTATATCCTGTAACTATGCAGTTACTGTTTTGTTTGTCTTTTACAATTGCTTTTTTTATGATGATGATTTTGGCCTTTCTCTTGTTTACCAAAATGGTATGGAAGGTGACATTTTAAAGATTAGATAATGTGTGAAATAAAAATGGACCCAATGATTGACAAACAGGAACTAAGATAACTCTGCACCAAGCTGTATAGCTTTACCTGTCATTACCTTCGACTTAACCTATGCAATGCCTATTATCATTGCACATGTGTTAAACCAGCACATGCCTAAACCCTCCCATGGCAGATTTATAACAACAAAAACAACTTCGCATTTGTGTGTTCATTTCATTATTTACAATTACCTTTTCTATTCCCACAATGAATTTATCGCATGGTGCCTTTGATAGTGTTTATTTAAAATTATATAAAAACAAGAACAGCTTTAAGATGCAGTCCAAGGACCATGCCCAGTCTAGCTGCAAGTCACTGCAGCAGGAGTCCCTCAATGGCGGCCAACTGAAGAACCCAGAGCAACTATTGAAGAACAAAATCCCACCATAACTCTCATAGACAACTGAGTTTTCTGTTTGCTTGTTTGTTTGTTTGGCTGTTTGGCAATGTGAATGGGAAGCACTGCATTCAGGAAAGAGCCCAGGTCAGGAATCAAATGGCCTGAGTTCTGTATCAGGTTCTACACATAACTGCTATTTTCTTATACCTTTTTGAGCCTCAGTTTTTCCCATCTGCAGTTTCTTCTTTATCAGGCTTGAAACGTTTGGGAATACAATGAATTTTGATTTCTCATTTTCTTTTTTAAATGCTGATATGGAGTCCCTCCCGCCCTTGTTTTAAAGAATTTTCAGAAGTGTCCAAATGCCCTACCTAATGATGAAATTCAACAAGTGACCTTCTGATACCTTTTCCTAAGTAATTCATCTTTAGTGCTCAAGCTAGCAAAAAGTTAAAGTTCCTTCAGGCCTCCAAAGCAAAACCAACCTATCAGCAACATCAAATCAAAACTTCAATTTATATCATTTCATCAGGCCATTAATACAATATAATTCTATTTGACAAATGTTTGAGTTTTATTTATTTTGTTGTTTGGATTATCATAAAGTTCTAAATTATAAATTTATTTATTTATGATTATTTTACAGTTAATTGTACTAACTAGAATAAGATATTGGAGAAACAGGGATTTAAAACTAAAATGTAAGTAAGAATACTAAATGGGATATAGAGAAGATGTGCTTAAAATTATGCACTGTAGAGCTTACAGTTTAAACGACTTATGAAACAGAATACAAACAAAAACATGGAAACATTTACTCTATAATTTTACTGCTACCTTTTCTTCTCCATAAGATCTTCCTGAGGCTCAGCTTTACAATAGAGACATTGGGATTCCAGTTGCTCCCTGACCCATTCAGTTTTACACATGGCCAAATAGCTCTCTAAAACTTAGTTCTGAGCCTGACATTTGTTCAAAAACTTAAGGGGGTTTCTTCTTGCTTTTATTTGATAGTCAAACTCTAGCCTAACATTCAAGGCTTTTAAAATATCTCATAAAATGCTGTGCTCAGCACTCCTTTTAAGATAAGGAGGGCCATATTTGACAGTATTTCTTGATTCCTCCTAAATAGCCCATATTCTTTCTCTGTGTCAGCTCTTTATCCAATTCTGCATTGAGTTCTTTCCCCTTTCCACCCTCTGGAATAATTCCACCAGTTCAAATACTATGCATTCTACAAATTGTTTGAAGGGCCACTTCTCTAGGTAACTTTCTTTGTTTCTGATAAACATGTATAATCTCTTCCTAAATTACTCCCATAATATTTCCTCAGAATACTATCTTGCTTTCATTTTTAAACTTTGCATTATTTTAAATGATGCATGATTTATCTTTCTCATTGGGATAAAATTTGTATGGATTGCTATATTTGTGGATGCACAGCAGTTGACTAGTAGTAATAATGGATCTTGTACACATAGGAATTAATACCTATCTGTTATAAAAAATAAATTATCACCACAAAAGTAATATTTCACTAGCATTAAAAAGAATTTAATAGACCACTAAAAGAAAAGTGACTGATCATTTTGAACATTATGAAATGAATTTTAGGAATTAAAAGCAAAGTGAGGTTGGAATTTTGTTTCAAATTTGCAAACAAGAAAAATAAGTTGGTACGTCTTAGATGGAGGAAATGAACAGTGTAGCACTGTGACTGAAATGGTTTTAGTTAACTCTCTCTATGTCAAAAGTGATAGACCTTGGAATGTGGATAGAGTTTGTTTTAAAGATTGTTATTTCAGAGATGTATCATAATGGCCTCACTCGGAGTATTCAGCATTCTTTTCATTACCTAAGTAAACTAAAATCTGAGAAAAGACCAAACATCCGACATAATAAGAGACTAATATGCAAATCGACCAAGTGGCTGAAAGACTGGTCACTAGGACGTGCACTGACCACCAGGGGGCAAACACTCAGCGCAGGAGCTGCCCTTTGGTGGTCAGTGCGCTCCCACAAGGGGAGCACAACTCAGCCAGAAGCAGGCTTCATGGTTGATGAGCACAGCAGTGGTGGCAAGAGCCTCTCCAGCCTCCGCTGCAGAACTAAGGTGTCAGCCAAACACCCCCTGAGGGCTCCCAGACTGTGAGAGAGTGCAGGCCTGACTGAGGGACACTCTCTCCCCTGAGTGCATGGTTTTCATGCTCTGGGCCTCTAGGTACATATAAATGTTCACAACTTTATTGTTCTGTAATAGTTCCCAATTTGTTGTAACAAGGAAGACAATGATATGTCATGAATAGAATAAATGTACGTTTTCCAGAGGTGGGCACTGTTGACTTGGGGGCAGACAAGGCTTTGCTGTGCAGAGCTGTCTTGTGCGCTGTAGAATGCTCAGCAGCACTCTGGCCTCAGCCCACTAAAGGCCAATGGTATGCCCTGCACCTCTCCCCACACTGTAACAAACAAAAATGCCACCAGACGCTGTCAAATGCTTTGAAAAGCAAAATTGTCCATTAGATGATTTAAAAATATGATAGTAGCTTTATTGAAGATTTTTTCTTTCCTAAAATCACTGTTAAGGATATAGAAAATCCATTCTTATTGAATCCATATATTTACTTTGATTCAAATCGTGATCATTCAAATAGGACAGGAAGTATCCTTACTTTGTGTTAAATTTTGAATAAGAAAATAACAGTATGTGTCTATCATATCTTTTGAGAGCAATAATAGTTAAGAAAAAAGTGTGCTTTTATATTTCTATAATTTTAAAGATGGATTCTAAAGAATATTTTTTTCCTACAAAAGTCTTACAGGAAACATTATGCTTTTAAACATGAATATTTTGTTTGCTTACTATTAAGAACTAAAATATAATTTTTGATAAATGAATATATACCTATTTTATTTGCATGTGCTAAATGTATAACATTTTGTTCAGATCTGGAGACCCATAACCGAATATGGTAAGATCTTGAATCCTGAATGCTCAAAATGTGGTAGATAAAGCAGCCACGTTAAAATTAAATTATTTCCCTATAAAAGATGAGGAGAAAAAATTAGTATTCAGTATTTGGATTAAAAAATGTTCATTTAATAATCATGGAAAGTTGTTACCTAATGTTATTTAGTGCAGAAAATTTGTACTAGAAGAAAGTCAGTAATAGCCATTTAATTAAATTAAATATGAGCTCAATCTAAGGTTTGTGTTAGAAATGTTTAAGATTAATTTTACATACATCACATGCCAATAAATTTCAATTAAATTTTTCTAATATTTCAGAATTAATGTACCATACCGATAATAAGATGTATACAAATTTGTGTGTTCATTTATTTAAGATTTAGTTACTAGGAACAGATTTTGTATAAAGGACTCTGCAGACACAGAGGATACAGCAGCGAATTTTAAAAATTACACAAGGTGAAAAAGAGAACATGTAGCAGAGGTATCTGACCAAATATTTGGGTAATGAATAATCCTTAACAAGGCTATTCTAGTTATTTTGCTTGGAATCTTAAAACCAGACATAACCACACAAGCTGTCAACCAGAAAATTGATGTGATCAGAGTAATATTTTGAGAAGACAAGTTTGTTTAGTTCTATAAGTATGAGGGGTGAAAAATTGGTACAAGGGGACCGTTCACTACTATAGTAAAGTAGATAAAAGAAGTGGCTATGAAGCAACCAAAAAAGAAATGAGATTTGAAAATTATTTAGGAGGTATGTCAACCAGATGTGATTAGTTGATTGATTTAGAAAAGATAAGGAAACAAGAGGTATCTAGTGTATATAGCTGACTAGAGGTTGGTGGTGTCTTTGAGAATAGAGATTCCTGGAACAGAACTATATGGGGAGGGTTATGGGCTTTGAGTTCATTTTTGAGTTCAAATGTGCTATGTCTGTCAGGCATCCAAACGGACATGTCAAATAGATGCTCCATACACATAAGTGTAGTATGTAGTACAGAACTGCTCTGGGATATAAACTTGGGAGTGACTGGTGAGTAGATAGAAACTGAAACTAGAGAGAATTATGTGACAACAGATTGTTAACACCATTCTCAGTGATCTCAGTATCTAAAGGTGAATATAAGAAGACAACTACACAGAAGCTGAGAAAGAGCAACTAGAAATGTGAGAGTTGAATCAGAAATGTTGCGGATGGGTAAGGTTGTGGAATGTTAGATAAATCTAAAGATAATCCTTAATAATAGAGTTTAATCAACATTTAAGTCTAATCAACACTTTATGTCATACCAACATTCTGATGTAAAATAAAGGAGTACTCTATTATATCCCTTAATTTTCATAACTTAGGGGTTGTTTGGTGGCCTTCATAAACATTTCATAGAAATACATGTTAAGCATATTATCTGCTTTGGCATCTCCTTATAACTGAATCTTGTATTTTGAATCTAAAGGGAATGCTGAACCACACTTCAGGGTACTACTTGTTATACACATTCTCACCTCTGATGATAACTATTTAAATTAGAAGGGACAGAGCTAAGAGAAATCAAACCATATGCTGTTTTCCTCTATTCTGATAGCTACCCGCCACTATATATTTTACTTCACTGGAACAGACACGTCCCCATGTTCCTTTGACACACAACATTTCTTTGCACCAAGTCCACCAGGAGTGCCAGGGAGCTAACACACTCTCCTCCCTCCAGGGCAATCCTCCACTGAGCACTAATGAGAATTGGTAAATATTCCCTAAATTCTCTCATGCCCTGCTCTTCTCGGAAAAAAGCGTGATGCAGGCCCTACATTATTTCTCAGAGTTCCACAGCAGGACTGGACCCTAGGTGCCCCTGGTGTAATCTGCTCAATAACACACTTTTTTTTTTTTTTTTTTTTTAATGTTCTTCTTTCTCTTTTAGCTAGGATTCTCCAGAGAAACAGAACTAACCAGATAAAGACACACACACACACACACACACACACACACACACACACACACATGGAATTGGCTCACACAATTATGCAGGCTGGCAAGTCTCCAGATCTTCAGGCCAAGAAGTCAGCAAGCAAGAGACCAAAAGGACAATTATTTAGTTTCATTCTGAATTCAAAAACCTGAGAACCAGAATTGATGTCTTTTCAGTCTGAAGGCCAGCAGGCTCAAGACCTGTGACTTTTCAGGTCAAGCCTAAAGGCCCCAAAAAAGCCAGGGCTTTAACTTGCAGCCATCTGACTGGAGAGATTATTTCCTACTTGGGAGAGGATCAGCTTTCTTTTTTCTTTTTTCTTAATTCTGTTCAAACATTCAGCTGATTAGATAAGACCCACCTGCAATTAGCTGTATTAAGTCTACAATTTGAATATTAATATCCTCCAGATTAAGAAGTATGAATTGATTGTTAGAAAATAGTCAAAAGTATGTAAAATACAGCATTGGGATGATAGTCAATTATTGATATATTGTGATAACAATGTATGGTGGTAGGTAGGCACTGGAAATATCAGGGGAACACTTTGTAAAGTACATGATTGTATAACCACTATGGTGTACACTTTAAACCAATACAAAATAATATTGAAAGTAAACTGAATAAAAAATAAAAAATAAGTATTAATATTTCCCAAAAGCACTCTTACAGAAATACTTGTAAAAATGTGTGGACAAATATCAGGGCTTCCCCTGATGCAGTCAAGTTTGACACATAAAATTAACCATCATAGTCACCCCAATTGGCACAATTTTATTTTCCAAAATAATTTTCTAATCTTTCTTCTGCCACGTTTATTTCTAGAAATAAAGCTTTTTTTTTTTACATTATCAAAAGGAAAATAAGTTTTATATATAAATGCATAGTCAAATTTCAAAATACCATACTACTCCTCAGTTTGCCCAGAATTATTCTGGCTCACAACTCTTACCTTACTTAATTGTTACTATGTTCCCTTTCCTTTAAAAATGTTCTACTTTGAACAATATTATATGAGCATTATACTCAGCAACTATGATAAAAATTGAAAAATTAGTGAATTATATTTATTTTTTATTATTTTAGTCTACTAATCATATATATTAAAAGGCTAATGTGCAAATCAACTAAATGGCAGGACGACTGGTCGCTGTGATGTGCACTGACCACCAGGAGGTAGATACCCAATGAAGGGAGCCTCTTGGGTCTCCATGGCAGCGCTAAGGATGTCTGACTGCAGTTGGACATCCCCCGAGAGCTCCCAGATTGTGAGAGGGTGCAGGCTGGATGAGGAAACCCTCCCCTGAGTGCACTATTTTTGTGCATTGGGCCTCTAGTTAAAAATATGATGAGCATGTGTCATAGTCTTCAAATTATTTTGCTTCCTGGATGTGGGATCCCTTATCACATCCTGCATAGTTCAGGATTCCTGTTCAGAGTCTGGTTTCTGGAGAAGGCCTCATACAAATGAAAAGAGACTGGAAAAAAAGTTAATTTGAGAAAAATTGGGGGCCAGGCGGGAGTCCACCTTTAGGGGGAGGACTACTGTTAGGCTCTGGCCTTACTATCCCTTTTATTGAGACTACTAGAGGCCTGGTGCACAAGATCCGTGCACTGGGGGTGGGTCTCTCAGCCCAGCCTATGCCCTCTTGCAATCCTGGGGATCTGGCCTAAGCCAGCAATCAGACATCCCTCTTGCAGTCCAGGGCTCTTGCAGTCTGGGACCCTCACTCCTTACCACCCTCCTGGAGCGGAGGTGGGAGAGGCTCCTGCCACCTCTACTGCTCTTGCCAGTCATAAGTCAGGCTTCTGGCTCAGTGGCACTCCCCCTGTGGGAGTGCACTGACCATCATGGGACAGCTCCTGCGTTGAGTGCCCCCTGTGGTCAGTGCCCATCATAGCAACCTGTCTGGTTGGTTTGCATATTATGCTTTGATTATATAGGATGGGATACACCCATTACCCTTAAGCAGGTTTGGGATACACCCATAGCCCTTAGGCAGGTAATAAGCAGATTATCATATCAGCAAGGATTTACACGATTGTAAGACGGGGAAGTTACCTCAGTTACCATTGTCTCAATTAGGTAGGGAGTGCTTGGCTCTGACCTTTCAGAGCTTCAAGGTTGACCAGCCTTTTACATCTTTCTATTAGTGAGAAAATGATCTGTTTCAGCACCTAGGTAATTTTACACTGCAATTATTTACCATGATGTATATGGAATGCCTGTTTGTAACCTGGGTATTATCATTGATTACCTTAAATGTATTTTCTTTTTTAAATGACTGAGGAAGAATGAGTTTCAAAAGTACAAATAATTTATAAGTGTACAGTCTGTTACAGGACTAGGCTTTACTGTTTTGTCTGTGTCAAATCTGATCATTTTCCTGAAATAAGATTTTAATCTAAAGTTTATACACTTGATTGATACTTATTTAATTAGCTTCAAAGTCATAGAATGTGTATAACTCCAGGCAGTTCTTTTCTTCCATCACAACTAAGGAAATGATGAGAATAATTTTTTTTTATTAAATTATTATCTGTGTACATATTTTACCATTGCCCCCCCCCCCCCCCATACACACAGAGTTTTGTGTCCATTGGTTGTATTTATATGCATGTGGAGGGGAGGGAGATCTGGGGGAGATAGATCAACCGGAGAATAATTTTTGACTATCAGGAATGCTCAGAGCCTATACTGTTTATTGTGGAGACAAGAGGAGAAGGCAATTCCATATTGACTGTGGGAGGCAGAATGCCAGGACTTAGCAACCTCACAGAGAGAAATGAAAGAGTTTCATGGTCTCCTTTCTTTAGCTTATTTTCCATTTCTTCCATGAACTATGTATCTTTGTGTTTATAAAACACAAAGTATTCTTGAATATTTTTTTTCACTAGGGATGATTTTATTGCCTAATGGAAATAAATAATTTTATAATAATTATATTTTAGCAATAAAATGTTAACTTTTAGTAATAATCTTACTAACTCTGTCAAATGACTTGCTAACTGTACTTTAGAGCAACCAACATGTACTGAATACTGGATTACTGCATTTTCAAAAAGATTCTGCATAATGCTGTGAGACAGTAGTTGATCTTGAGTTCATTTTGGTTTCCTTGTTCTAACTGTTATTCCTGCAACAATGAATGGGCTGTTATTCAAATGCACATAAATGTGTTCAGTCCATAATAATGGTATTTCTGCTCATCTATAAATAGTGGACAAAACAATTGGATGAAATGCTTGATATTCATCTGAACCAGTTTTTGCTATTTCACTTTTAAATTTAGATTTCAGAAATAATACAGCAGTGGTACTCATGAGATATTCAGATATTTTTGTTAGCTTTTCATGGACAGGATAATAGCTTCTTAAAATTACATATTTCGTTTCACCCGATCTAAGAATCCCTTTTAAAAAAAGACACCATTGTACTAGTAACACAGTGCATGGACATGCAGCATGATGTACAATTTCTAAATGCATAGTTTTACATATTTAATGACCTTTTCATTTTTTTTTCCTAGATACACCATCAGTTAAGATTATACCATCCACTCCTTTTCCTCAGGAAGGACAGCCTTTGATTTTGACTTGTGAATCGAAAGGAAAACCACTGTAAGTGATTTAATGAGTAACAACGCTTTTCACTTTTTCTTCTATTCTGCTTTGATTGCAGACTTTAACTACAGAAACCCACTTTTGTCTTTTCTTGGTGGGCAAAGTGGTCTCTAGAACAGAACCCCTCACCACAATCACATCTTCATTAAGTGTCTGTGGTCTTTTTCTTTGTCATCTAGTGAAGTTTCTGGGAAGGGTTCCAGCTGTGATTTTTTCACCCGGGGAAGATATTTCAACCTGAAAGAAATGTAGGCTTAATCAGTCACTGTTCACATCATCAGATTGATAACAATTGCATATTGCTAAGCTTAGTCCTCACATGAAAAATTTTGAAAATATTGAAGCATCATCAAAATAAGTTTTAAAGTTAGTTGAGGAAGCATTTCCTTAATAAGAGAAATCAACTCTCCATTTTTTATGTAGCAGCTACACAACACATAATTTATGAATGTGAAAATACTTGGAGGGAAGGTGAATGAAAGGGGTCATAAACTCAACATTTTCAATTGTAAACTATTTCATTATTAGAATACATGAATCCTAACATCCCTTCAACTCTAAAATTATACTTTTTAACATTCACGTTTTTAAATAGAAACTCTGGAAGTTTACTATTTCTACAAAAATAAAATCAGTATAGATTATCCAAATAAAAATTATTCAAAGATTATTTGAAATATATTTGATCATTTTAATATAGCAACACCCTATGTGTAGAGATAAGTAATTTATTTAATTTCTTAAAACTTTCAATTGAGTTAAATTTTGGTTAAAATCTTAAGAAGAGAGATTTAATTGTTCTCCATTTACAACTATATGAGAAACCTTTTATGCAAATCAAAATAATTACAAAATATTTTACTGTTTGTGTAAAGTAAAATAATTACAATTGTGTTTCTAAAAATATTTGTTATTTAAGTGTAAATTACATTGTAGTCATGAGAAAGTTTCCTAAGAGTTTTAAGGCAGAAGTTTGAAATGTCAACATTTTCAATTGTATGATATTGTACTTTTTAACACATTAAGCATATTCACACTTTCTTATTTTAATATTTATTGTTGATAGTATTACAGATGTTCCTTTCCTCTTTTTTCCCATTGACACTCTCCACCAGGCACCTGCCCCTCCAAGGCCTTCATCCCTTCATACTATATATATATATATATATATATATATATATATATATATATATATAATATGCATATCCTATATAATAAATGGGTAATATGCAAATTGACGTAAGGGCAAAAGGAGCTGGAACAACCAGTTGCTATGATGTGTGCTAACCACTGGAGGCAGACACTCAGGCAGGAACTGCCCCTGGCGGTCAGTGCACTTTCACAATGGGACTGGCACTCCGCCAGAATCCAGCGCGTGGCTGGCCAGGGTACTGGTGGTGGCGAGAGCCTCTCCCACCTTCACAATAGTTCTCAGGATGTTCGGCTAATGGGCTCCTGGGCTGCCAGAGGGATGGCTGGCTGCCAGCTTAGGCCCAATTCCCTGGGGAGCAAGCCTATGCCAGGAGGTGGATATCTCCCAAGGGCTTCCAGACTGCGAGAGGGCATAGGACATACTGAGGGACTCTCCCTCCCAGGGCACATATTTTCATGCACCAGGCCTCTAGAATGCATATAAGTTTCCTGATTTCCACCCACTACCAGCCCACCTTCCCTATGAAATGCATCTGTCTTTACCATGGTTCTGTCTCTGGATCTATTTTATGCATTAGTTTTATTTGTTGATTAGATTCCACATTTTAATATTTATTGTTGATAGTATTACAGATGTTCCTTTCCTCTTTTTTCCCATTGACACTCTCCATGTGATACTTATCTGGCTTATTTCACTTAGCATAATGCTCTCCAGGTCCATCCATGCTGTTGCCAGTGGTAAAATTTCCTCCCTTTTTACCACTGTATAATATTCCATTGTGTAAATATATCACAGCTTTTTTTATCCACTCATCTGCTGGTGGGCATTTGGGCTGTTTTTAAATCTTAGCTCTTGTAAATTGTGCTGCTATGAAGGTATGGATGTTTTGGGTTTCTTAAGATATATTCCTAGAAGTGTGATCACTGGGTCAAATGGCACTACTGTTTTTAATTTTTTGAAGAAACTCCATACTGTTTTCCACAGTGGCTAAACCAGTCTGCATTCCCACCAGCAGTGCATGAGGATATTCCTTTTTCTACACAACAAACACATGTTGTTTGTTGATTTGTTTATGATAGCCATTCTGACTTTCCTTATTACAGCTTCGGTATTTTAAAACTGCTTTCATTCAATAATTATTTCCTAGAGATGTAAACATGCACATTTAAAGAGCATATTGTGAATTAGTATATTAATTTGTTTTATATTATAAGAAACATTTAAGATGTTTTATATCCCTAAAAACAGATTTTTCATAGTAGCTTTACTGTATATATATCCTGCATAATTCATTTTAGTAGTTCTTACCTTCTGACAATATTAAATTCCTTATATAAAACATTGTTCTCCATCAATCAGTATACTATCAAATGTGACAATGCATTCTAGTATTAAAGTTTCAACAAAAGCTTTTGGCTTCAAGTTCAGTACTTTAAATAGGGAAAGAAGTATAGTAGACCCTAGTCAGCTTACACATGCTTAAATCCTAATCTATTTACTCCTGAACCAGTGTACCCAACACCAGAAACTTCCCTACGCTCCCTCCTGTCTTCACTCTTGTTCCTTCCATGTATTATTTTCTGACTGTCTGCTCCTCTTCCCTCTCTTTTTTATGTGTTTGTTTTGTTTGTTTGTTTCCATTCTCCCTTACAACCTCAGAGGTCAGCATATTGAGGTATGAAGGAACATGATCAGGATCCATGTGTAGCAAAGGAGTTATGATTTTTAACTTCTCTCTATAGTTCTGCCCCCAAATACGTGTATTTACACTTGGAGCAAATATACAATTTATGCCACTAAAGTGGGATGAGGGTGGGAAATATAATATTCAAAATGTTTGGAAATAAATACATTCCTGCTCAAACATTATCCAATTACCTGTCAATGATCTACTCTTTGGCTCAGTATTCAATCTGCACAGTAGAAACAGCATTTCATGTGAATAATGAGATTGTGAGGTCCATGTAATTAGATATGTTAAGTAGTTCATTTCCATCAGCTGAGCTGTGGTTGGATGGATGTACATATTGAGGGTCTCTTTCAGCAACCTGGAAATAAGGTTGCACTGCAAATGAATGAAAAGTAAAACCATCTCTTATTTATGTATTTATGTAAAGAATACAAAAATTCCAGAAATTTAGAAAATAGAAAATGTGTTCTTTCTTAGAAATATCCTGATTAATATTGCCTTGCAAATAGGTAAAATAAATAAGAAACTCTCCTTATTTTACAGAAGAGAAAACCAAGTCTCACCAAATGTAAACCAAATTTTCCTGATTCATCCAAATTTAAAATGGATGAGTTATGATTTAAACTTAGTTCAATCTTTGTCCAAAGTTCATATGCTTTTGGCTATTTTCTGCTACTTCCATTGCTGAGTCTAAATTGCCAGTTATGTTATCCAAAGAAACTTTTGAAAAACAAGGATGTACAATAATGTTCAGCACTGAAGTTCAACCCACAGAAGCTTGAAAGTGAAGAAGTAGGTGGTCTGAAGACACATTTACTCTTGCCATCCTCTTTTATCAGACTTTCTTTTGTATCCATCTCCTTTTTCAAAACGTGCCAAATTCCTATCAAACTACTGTTTCTAGCATGAGTTTACAGCCATGTTAAAAAAAAGAAAGAAAAAAAAATTCTTGCTGAAACCGGTTTGGCTCAGTGGATAGAGCGTCGGCCTGCAGGCTGAAAGGTCCCGGTTCGATTCCGGTCAAGGGCACGTACCTTGGTTGCAGGCACATCCCCAGTAGGGGGTGTGCAAGAGGCAGCTGATCGATGATTCTCTCTCATTGATGTTTCTAACTCTCTATCCCTCTCTCTTCCTCTCTGTGAAAAATCAATAAAATATATTAAAAAAAAAAAAAAAAGAAAAGAAATGATTATTTAAAAAAAAAAAAATTCTAATTAGTATAGTATCTCCTGGCAATTAACTCATAAGCTCCACTCCACAAGGGCTAAAATCTTCATTCTGTTTTGTCTTTATCCTCAAAGGTCCTAATGTTGTGTTTATATGCTGTGTTACAGAAGTAAATTTGTATAAACTCATTTTCTTATATTGTATTTGTTGTGCCCAACTATCATAAACCCCAAAAACTACCTGGGAGCCGAATCCGATGCAATTGCAGAAAGCCTGTATTTATTTCGGACTAGTCCGAGCTTGGTCCCACTTACACCAGCCATGGTATGGCGGGAGAGAGAAACAATTAAACATATCAACGTGTTTTATAGGGGTGTGGTGCCACTACCTTGGCTGACCTGATTGGTTGGGTTAGGGCTAGGGTCCAGTTACACAAAACGGAGTCGGGAGCTGGCCCCGCCCCGCCCTGCTTCTCAGTATTCTCCTTCACAGCTTCATTTTTACCCTTTGCTTCCCTGATAGTCTGCCAGGCCATTGATAGTAAAGGTATTGCTATCATTCCTTATTCCTTATGTTGCCTTTAGATAATTGGTTTACTTATGTCCTTCCTGATATTCTTAAAATTCACACTTCTGCAGTTTCAAAGTAACTATCACTTCCAATAAAAGTAGGCATTAACTCCTTTAAAAACAGAGTAATTTCTACTCTCTCTCTTTAGATTATATTGTATCTCCAACAGTGCCAGATGAGGCAGTTAGGACAAAAAACAAGGGGAAATTGAAAAGAAACCATTGGATTTTCCCAGAAGGAAATCTTAGTGATCATAAAGAAGACAGTCTCACTAAAGCAGAGAAATCAGAAGGCAAATTGAAATGGATTAATCAGGGAAATAGAAAGTGGTGGGGCAGTAAAGATAATGGGAGGATCACCCACTTTATAAAGTGAATAAAAAAAATGTAAGAGATAATGAAATGAATTTATGTCAAACAGAAGTTATAAAATAAAAAATAATATATAGACTGTTCATATTACAAGATACAGCCAAAAAAGTCTAAGAAGTGTGGGAGTAAAAATGAAAGATGTGATATCACAGTACCTAAAGGCCAAATTCCAGTTTCTTATTTTACTGCCGAATTTCCACTCCATTACCTTGGAGCTCTTACACCTGATTCTCCATTTTGTTTTTGTGGAAACACTGAGAAGCAACACTGTGCTTCAGCTTCTGATTGCCTCCCAAATCACTTGATTTCTATTATCTTTCCACTTACCTAATCCATCTTTAATGAGCAGGTGGAAAAAAGAAATAGATAATGGATACATGATGCTTTATATCTCATAGCTGGCTTAAATAATATTTTTAATCCATGACCAAATATGTATTATTCCTTTCAAAATGTTTGACCAGTTTATGATTTCCTGAAGGGTGAGTTATTCATGGCTATTATCTTTTTGCATAAATCACAGATGATAGCGTGGCTCAACTTGTGCCGATACTCATGTTCTCAACCTGCCGCCTTGTATGCTAATATTGTTTTCTCTGTTCTAAATGTGAGGGCCCCAGTGACTATTTATAAACAATCATGCCTTATTTGCCTTCTTTGGACTGAAGCCTTTTGCTGTTTCCCCATTGAACAGCTGCATAACTTGGGCCAGGACCAAATTGTTCCACTCAACATTACTATAAAAGCATTCTATTCTTTCCTTAAAAGAGAGATTACTGTACTTGTCTGTCTATTGTTTTAATTTTAGTTTAAAGTGAGGACCAAGCTAATGCCAAACACTCTTCTTTCAAGTCCCCAGAGTTTTTGCAACCTCCTTATTTCATTGGCTGAATTTCCAGACAGCTTTCAGGCAGCAGTATTCTCCATTTACAGAAGTAGAGAGAGAGATGGAGGGAAAGCTGCTCAATTTCATTAAAGTCATGACTTTAAAGGGTGTGGAGTTGCACCTCATATGCTATAAACAAAGAATTGTCACTCATTTTAATCCGATGTTTAATACTTTTTAAATATACATCAGCAAAGCAATGGAACATTTTCAGTTCAATGTGTATTTGGTATTTATTCTATAAAATAAAATGATTATAGGTATTGATAAATTTTTCTGTGTATCCAGCACAATGTTTATGTTTTACCTTCTGGTAGCCACAATTTTTCTTGTGTTCCTGTCATTAATTTATTATATATAAATCATAGGCCCCCATTCTGTATAAAACGAGATTTTAATCCTTAGGAAGACAGATCACGTATTGCGTAACTAGTGAAGTGTGTAAGCACAGCTACCACACCATTTTTAAAATAAAGAATTGAAAAGGAAATCTAAGAACATATTGATTAACATAATAGAGATTAAAAAATGAGATTCAAATTAAAGCAAAATGGATTTATATCAAGTCAGTTTTCTGGTATATAGTTTTTTTTTACCAATCACTTGTTATTTACTAATTGTTATACAACCTAATCACAGTTAGAAGAAACTACAAAACAAAAACACTCTGAGGGTTAAAAAAGTCAAGTTATCGCCCAGTCTGTGTGGTTCAGTGGTTGAGACTCAACCTATGACCAGGAAGTCAAGGTTTGATTCTCAGTCAGATTGCATGCCCAATCCCCAGAAGGGGTCATGTAGAAGGTCATGGTTCTCTTCTATCATCGATGTTTCTCTCTCTTGCCCCCTCTCTTCCTCTCTGAAACCCTCTCCCTTCCTCAGAGCACCAGCCTCCAGCCCAAGGTAGTTCTGTGGTGGGGTCTGGATCTCTGAAAAGCAAACAAACAAAAAGCAAGTTATCATAATAATAAAATGTTTTAGGCCGAAACAAGACAAAATATGAATTTTGGGGAAAATTGCTCTAAAATAATAGTAACTGTATATCAGTTGACCTAATGAATGACAGGTATTAATTTTATGATATGTGTTTTTCTCCTGCCATCTAGGCTATTGAAAACCATCTAATTAATCATCAGGTTGTTGTTTATTTTTAGATATAATGCCTAAGCAGTAATGCTCTTGGACATAGTTGTATGGTGAAGTAGAAAGAGAAATACAAAACTAAATTTGAATTACAAATATATTTAGCTTGAGTGGTCTTGAAGGAATCACTGAACTATGTCAAATACCTTTTTAATTAATATCTGATTTTTAGAGTAATTTTAGGTACAGTGAAACTGAGTGGAATGTACAGAGTTCCCAAGTACATACCCCTGTCCCCACACATGCATAGCCTTCCCCACTATTCACATGCCACAAACTAGTGGTATACTTATGGCTATTTTTGTTGAAGTTAAATAGAAATTGTGAAATGCAAGAAGAGGGGAAGAGGCATGAACCCTGTAAAATAAAATAGAGCTATAAGTGAGAAACTGTACAATCCCAAGGCATGGAATGGCACTTTTAAAATGTTAAGGCAGAGCATTTTTTAGAAAAATTGGAAAGGTAGAGAACGAGTTTGGGTTCAACAAAGGTGGAAAAGGCTGCACTCGAGCAGTTCTGCTGGGATGATGGAAAATTCTGTTAGTGAATTTTGACAGAAAACTAAGGCAGGAGATATGGAAAGCCTTAGCCAGAACTAAGTGAATAGCATGGCTCATGAATGTGTGAGTGACCACAGTCTGTGATGTTGACCATCTTCTGTTGACATAGATTTCCAAGTTCACTCATGGGCATTGTCTTATTTAAAACACATGCTATCCTGCTGTGAAATGTTTACAAAGACTCATAATTATTTCCATTTTGTAGAGGATAATAATAAGTCTTGTGATGATTACATGACCTTTGTCAATCATACAGCTCATTAGGATATTATTTTAAAAAATTAATAGCACTGATGGCTATGTTTTATTGTTTACAATATTTTCAATTTTTAATAATACTGATTTTTCCCCAGTAACCTGGTAAAGTTGACAAAAATGAGATAGTTTTCATAAACTACTAAAAAAGCCCATTTATCAAATAGTTGTAAAATATTACCAGTTATATAAGTTTAAACCTGTGATAGTATATCTAAATATTATATAAAGTGTTTCTAAGTATATCTAAATAGTTTCTACCTGGAATTATGATAATATGTATATAATTATGTTGTTATTATATATGTTTTTTAAAAGCCAGTTATGTTATAACCTTAATTTTATATATCTTTAAAAAGATTAAGATCGCAGGTTACAAGTACAAAGCAATATTAATGGAAACACAATGCCAACATAGCAAATACAATGAAAAGGGTAAATAGAATAAACAGAAAGTTAAAAGTAAACATTCCTTAAAAGTATGTCTTTTCTGTTCACTATTATGCTAATACTAGAGGCCGGCTGGTGTTGTTCCTCAGCCCCGCCTGCACCTGGCCAATCTGGGATCCTCCAGGGATACCCAACTGCCTGTTTAGGACCGATCCCCTCACTCCTAAATGGGCAGTTGGACATCTCTGTCACAATACAGGACTGCTGGCTCCAAACTGCTCAACTGCCTGCCTGCCTACCTGCCTAATTGCCCCTAACCACTTCTGCCTGCCAGCCTGATCACTCCCTAACCACTCTCCTGCCAGCCTGATTGATGCCTAACTGATCCTCTGCTGGCCCAATTGCCCCTAACTGCCCTCACCCCTAACTTCTCTCCCTTGCCAACCTGGTTTCCCCCAACTGCCCTCCCCTGCAGGCCTGGTCCCCCCAACTGCCCTCCCCTGCAGGCCTGGTCCCCCCAACTTCCTTCCCCTGCAGGCCTGGGTCCCCCCTAACTGATCTCCTCTGCAGGCCATCTTTTGTTGGCCATCTTGTGTCCACATGGGAGTGGCCATCTTTTACTACATTGGGGCAGCCATCTTGTGTGTTGGAGAGATGGTCAATTTGCATATTACCTCTTTATTATATAGGATGTCATCAAAGCAATTGACTGGATAAACATAAAGCTCTGCTTTATTATAGAAATACTTTTGAAATGACAGTCCTTAGATAATGAAGGTTACAGGGTATTTAGAATGTTTTTATTTCTTTGTGTACTGATATCTAGAGAAATGCAAAATTATCTCAATTAATTTATTAAAAGTTAAAGGCAAAATAGCTCATATTTTTCCAAAATGTTTTAAAAGGAAATTAACTCTAAATTTATATTTTATATATATTTATATTTATATTTATATTTATATATATATATATCCATTTGCTGTCCTTCTCCTGTGTGGTTCTTTTCTGAGACCCATATGGTCTTTTGCTTCCATCTCATGGTTTCAAAATTTAATTACACATCAACTCTCTGGAAACACACAAATGCTTATCTTGGAAATGAGACCGAATATATTTGGTTTGGTTTTGGAAACAAGATGCTGACTCTGGGTAATCTCCACTGCTGTTATTTAGGCTGGGCATCTGTGGTGTGTTGGCCACTCAATCATTTTCAATTAAGCATTCCTATGTCTGCTGAAAGTATCATAAGTTGTGCAGAACCCCGATTATAGATGCATAGAGAAAATATATTACTTGAACATATCGAGTTAAGCAGTTTACTTGCAACAAAAAGCCCATTATTTTGAGGGATTATGTAAATCTTCAGTAGGAAATTTTCACACAAAAATGTCTCAGTACATTTAAGACACCATTGTGGAATGATGCTGTCATATGTATTGATTAGATTTTCAAGCTGCACTCTGGGCTCATGGGTTCAAAACTATGTAGTTTTCATATATGTTAATTATAAGATTACATCCAAGCATTTTACTTTTTATCTATAGATCTATAAACGTTGCATGTGTTTTTATATAAAAACTAAGTCATTAAAATGGTAATTGTAGGAAAATTACAAAAACAAAAAATCACTCATCATTTAAAAAATATGAAATATTATGCTACACCCTTGATTAAAGAAATTCTTAACCCATTGCTCAAAATGCAATTTTTTTTTCCATATTACATAATGTTAGAGCAATATCAGTCTGGTCAAGTTATTAAGAAATAGATTACACTCTGCCTGAGTTAACTATTTTGATTTTCACTTTTGTAAAATATATGCAGAAAAAAGTAAGGCAATAAAATTAATTTAGATTCACTCTAGACATTTGGTATTATTTCAGTTAAAATTAAAATTGAGAAATTCTTTTGCTAAGAGAGCCATTTATTAAACTTAGAAATCTAAAGAGGATTTTCTGCATTGCACACATGTTTTTAAAATGCATGGTGCATTTTGATTCACTTTTTCATATATTCCCACAATCATATAGAAGTTCCTAAACTTCAATGTTTGAACAATAAACATTTAAACAGAAACCCAAACTGTAGAAAATGTGAACATTTACAAATGTCTCCAATTAGAATAGAAAGAATCTGTCAGTGATTGATGATGGCCTTAAAGCCCAACTCTTGCAGATTCAGAGTACTAAAAATATCTGAGCTGCTTCAAGGAAAGGACGAAGAGAGACACAAAATTTTAAAAAGCTGAAGAAGAAAGCAGCAACTAATTTGACTTGTCATCAGCAATTGTTCCTGAAATGGTGAGCTGTAATAAACTTAAGCAGTATCACTCAAAACTACAACTAGCAGAGATGAACATAGTGAGTGATTTAAAATATTATAGCTTGTCAGTGTAAGGACTGAAAGACCCTGAGGCCATAGGAGTTTTCACTGTAGGTCACAAATGCAATGCTTTCAAATTTCTGGTTGTAACTTATTAATGAATTATATGTTCATTAAAAAAAAAAAAAAAAAAAAAAAACCTTTTAAAAACTAAAAAAAATAAAATAAAAAAATAAAAATCTCATATAATAAAGAGGAAATGTGCAAATTGACCACCACTCCATCGCAAAGATGGCTGCACTCATAGCTGAGGACAGGTTCCCATAAGGAGCCTTAATGAGCAATCAGCGGGGACCTGAGGCTACGACCTCCCCAGCCCTCATGGGGCTTGACGGGGGACCTCAACTTGTGCCTCCCATCCTGGTGCTGGGCTAGGGGACCTCAGGCTGCTCCCTCCACCCCATGGCCAGGCCAGGGGACCTCAGGCTGCAACCCCCACCAAGTGGGGCTTGACAGGGGACCTGAGGCTATTGCCCCTGCCTAGCAGGGCTTGACAAGGGTGGAACTGGCCGGGTCTGGATCTAGCCCAATGTGGGGGGCCTGACTGGTCTGGGTCTCATGCGATTTTCACATGCATGTGGGTGGGTGGGGGCTTGACTCTGAGTCCCGTGGTGTGCCCCAGACTCTGACAGGTGGTCAGTCCTCACATACACTTTACTAACTTTCTTTCATCTCTGACCCTTCTATTATAAAGAAAAGGCAAATAGCAATATTAAATTATTTCCTATAATTAATCCCCTTTTAATGTGCACAAGTTTTGTGCACCGGGTCACTAGTAGTAAATAATAGAATAGGACAGGAAAATATAGTGAAGGAATTAAGGGGGAAAAGAAGAAAATGCCACAGTATATTAGAAAGAACAAACTTTTACTTCCTGTTAGAGTTTATGTACTGTATGATGTTGTGAAATATGTTTTTTAGTATATGTCACACCTCAAAGGAGTTGAAAATCAATGCATTAACACCACTTGTGGTGCAGTTAGACTTGAAGACATTCAGGGAAAGAGCATTTAGGTCCTAGTTACTTCAGTTTCTCTAAGGCCATCACTATACCAAAATGTATGTTCAAACTGAAGAGATCTTAGCACCAAAATGCAGTCAAACACTACTAAATATGTTCAGTTTAATAATGCAGAAAAGTTTGATCCTTTGAGAAGGACCAAATTATTAAAATCTATTTTCAAATTTCAATCTTAAATTTCAATTATCTCCAGCAATTACCTATATTGAACATTTAATTCCCCAAATACCAGGTAAAGGATGTGCACTTTTCTTTTAATTTTTCAAGACTATTGGTTTCAATATTAGAAAAGAAACAGTTATAGAACCGAAGCAGGATTATAATAGTGATACAGGGTCTAAGACAAGTGTTAATTCTTATAACCTTAATTAGCACTATTTTATTTTATTTATTTATTATTTTTTTATTTTTAAAATATATTTTATTGATTTTTAACAGAGAGAAAGGGAGAGAGATAGAGCTAGAAACATCGATGAGAGAGAAACATCAACCAGCTGCCTCTTGCACACCCCCTACTGGGGATGTGCCCACAACCAAAGTACATGCCCTTGACCAGAACCTAAGCTGGGACCTTTCAGTCCTCAGACCAATGCTCTACCACTGAGCCAAACCGGCTTCGACAATTAGCACTATTTTATAGTCGTAGAAATAATGGAGTCAATGTAACTCTTATGTAGACAATAAGATACCATAATTATGATGTACTCTTGAACTGAATGGTTTTCATGCATCTGATTGATTATGATGCTTGCAGACATGCTTGATATGGAATCAAACTGTCCTTACAATATCACAAATTCAGAAAGTAGCAGATTCTGAAAGACTTTGGCTCACAAATTCTTGATTTAAAAATTGTTCTGAATCTACCTTAGTCTAATGAAGCTTTCAAGACGTACTAAGTTTAAAATAAGTTAAAATTATAGCTTCTTAAGAATGATCATTTTAAAATATATCATTAAGAATTTAAATTTAATGCATATACATTGAAGGACTTATTATTGTTCAAATGTGGGAATGGATATTTACTTGGAATTTATTAATCTTTTAACCAGGAATTAATATTATGTGTTTATTAAAGAAAATAAACATTAAGTACAGATAAGGAATTAGTAATTGTTTTGCTTTAGCACAAGTCCTTGATAGATAGTCTAAGCATTTCGCATGATCTTGAATATTTTCCCTTCAGTACAAAAATCTGCCACTCCTCCAGTATCATAGCAATCTTATTTTTTCTAGGATAATATTTTATTCATGTGCCATAAATTGGCTGAAATTATACATTTTGTAATATGACCGCCTTTGTTTCTTAAAAGTGTCAAAATAATCATAAATAAACACTACTTATCAGTAAAGAGTGGTCCAGGATTTCACAGGCACTCTTAAAAAATTCCATTATTTTCAAGTCTTCTATAGGGCACTTACTCTTGTATATAGGTTATTTTCTTTTTTAACAACAAGCTTCTAAATGTGGAGGTAAGAAGTGTGTTAAAAATTATAATCAAACAGCATATGCTCAGATTAATCAGGATAGAGGAAGTCCATTCATTATTTGTTATTGAGCTTTTAAATCTCATGGTGAAATTAATATCAATGTTATTGTCCCATCTATCTCTAAACTTTAATGTAATGAGACTGCAATAGTTGATCTCAGGAATTTACATGAGTACATAAACTCAGAGTCAGAGTTTTAGCTTGTAATTTAATGGAATAAGTGGGCTTGGATGTTCCACTTCAAACTGACCTCATTTATTACTGCATTCAACACTTTGACCCTATCATAAAAATAAAAAAAAACAACACATACTAATGGTGATTTTTGTGCAGGGGCTTTCATTGCTGAGCCTTTCAACAAGAATCACTGGGACTCTCAAACTGCAAATAGAAAGGGGTGGGGTGCTTGTTGCTTTTCATAAAAAGAATTAGGCAGTTTTGGAAAACATGCCCACGCTTAGCTAAGACAAACCTATAAGAATTATGAGGATAAAAAAATAGATTGAAGAATATATCCAGAAACCACTGAACACAAAAGGGAGTGGAGACCAATGTCCAAAAAGCTAAGGAACCATCTATCTACTGGTCATCTATCTATCATCTATCTATCTATCTACTATCTATCTATCTATCTATCTATCTACCTATCGATCTATATATCTATCATCTATCTATCTATCTATCTATCTATCATCTATCTAATCTAATTTAGCTATCTATGTACCCGTTTACACATGCAAATACACAAGTACTAATATGTACTTATCAAATCAATCTATACAACCCCAAAAGTCTAGAAAAACAATAGAAAACTACAGATTTAAAAGAGAAGTTGTAAGAATTTTTTCATCTGAGTAATTTTGTCAAGTTTCTTGTTTCTTCTCCTCCTCCTTCTCCTTCTTCATTTGCTTTACTTTTCTAGTCTTAAATGTTTTAAATGTTAGAACAGAATCAATTTAACAAATGAAGATACTAGCTGTATCAAAATGTGTATCTTGCAAAAATGTGTATTTTAAGTATAATGTTAATGAATTATGGAAGGCAGAAATATATTGATCTAATCATATGTTCTAAAAATATTTATGATGATACACAAGGCATTTTTTTTCAGATTAGAAAACAAAATAAAATAAAAATCATGAAATACTCAAAGACTCAATAATGAGACTTACTTTGGCTTTAAAATTGTCTTTCTTGCCCTTGCTGGTTTTGCTCAGTGGATAGAGCATTGACCTGTGAACTGAAAGGTCCCAGGTTCAATTCCTGTCAAGGGCACATGCGTGGTTGTAGGCTGGATCCCCAATTGGGGGCGGGGGGGGGGGGGGGGGACTTGCAAGAGGCAGCCAATCCATGATTCTCTCTCATCATGGACAGTTCTATCTCTCCCTCTCTCTTCCTTTCTATCTGAAATCAATAAAAATATTTAATTAATAAATAAAATTGCCTTTCTCTTTGCTCTTTCTGTGTGTTCATGCATGATAACTTTGTGAGCAGTAATTAAAACCTTTCAGCTTGTTTTGATGTTCTGATAAAGTTACAGAGAAGATGTAAAAATTGTGTTCATTAGTACTGGCAATTAACTCTTCTGTTATCTAGTCTGTGCTTTCTTTTATTAGGTCTAGTAATAATTAATGTCGTTTTCTAATACTTTTTTTAAATCGAATTTATTTAAACAATACAACAAAATTTAATCAACAATATAGTTGCCGTTGTTTTCTACTACTTGTGCCCAATGCTCAGGAAGCATTTTAATCCCTCTGTTGTAAAATTCTTGTGATTTTGATGCAAAAAATTCGGTCAATGCATTTTTGAGGCATTCTTCATTATTAATTTTTTTTTCCAAGAAGAAAGTTTTGCAAAGAACGAAACAAATGGTAATCGGAAGGGGCAATATCAGGACAATATGCAGGTTGAGGGAGAACTTCCCATTCCAACTGGCGCAGTTTTTCAGCAGTGATTCTTGCAGTATGCGGTCGTGCGTTATCGTGGTGAAGAATTACGCCCTTCCAATTAATCAGCGCTGGTTCTTTTTCTCTTAAAGCTTGGGCTAACCTTTCCAATTGGGCACTATACACTGCACTTGTAATGGTTTGGTTAGATGGTAAAAGTTCATAATGAAGAATTCCTTTAAAATTCCACCAAACACACAACATCACTTTTTTCGCATGCAAGTCAGGTTTTGGCGTGGGCTGCGGAGCCTCATTTTTGTCCAACCATTGAGGCCACCTTTTCAAATTAACATACAGCACCCAGTCTTCATCTTCGGTAACAATTTGCTCTAAAAACGGCAAACGGTTTTGACGAGAGAGGAGCGAACTGCAAATTGTGACTCTTTGATTACGCTTGTTGTCGGTCAACTCATGAGGAACCCATTTTCCAAACTTTTGGACTTTGCCAAGTGCACGCAATTGATTGGAAATTGTTTTTTGTGAACAATTTAAAGTTGTCGCAAGCTCTTGTTGGGTAATTTGAGGATTTTGCGCCAAAAGAGCTTGAAGAGCTTCTTGATCAAAATTGGACACACGGCCTCGACCACTCTTGTCATCTAACGAAAAATTTCCCTCGCGAAATTTCTCAAACCAACGCTGGCATTTTCTGGCGCTAACTGCATCTTGACCAAGAGCACTACAGATGTTTTTTGCAGCCTCACTTGCTTTTCTTCCTAATTGGAACTCGTAAAGCATGCAGTGCCGAATATGCTCTTCATCCGCCATCTTCTTAGCCCTAGTTTTGCAATAAAAACCAAACCAAACACAAACTTTTTCAAGCAAAACTTGTTAATTGCACTTCACACGTTCTGTAGATACCACGTGTTTGAAGGTTATGTCAATACAAGTCAACGCCAAGCAAGATTTTAAACGAATGTTAAAAACGACATTAATTATTACTAGACCTGATAGTATTACCTCAACTCCATGTAAGACCTTACTTGCTTTCTTCAGAAGTCTATATATGGTCTATTTATTGAATTTCTGTTTTAGATAATTCACATTGTTACACTCAAAGAAAACACTGATCAGAAATTCTCACTTCTTCAATACCTTAGCAAAGTATTTTCTATTTTCAAGAAAGTCTAGATTCTTTAGTCTGTTACTCAATGACTTTTATTGCCTATTTGTTTGTTTACTTATTAAATTTATTGGTTGACATTGGTTAGTAAGATTATATAGGTTTCAAGTCCATGTTTCTATGATACATGATTTGTATGTTGCATTATGTGATCACCATCCAAAGTCTAATCATCTTCTGTCACCATATATTTTACTCCCTTTGCCCTTTATTCCCTTACCACCCTCCTGCCCACTGGTAACCACCATACTGTTCTATGTGTCAGTGAGTTTTCATTGTTTTTCTTATTTGTTTATTTGTTGCTCTCAGTTTTATATCACATATATAAATAAAATCATGATTCTTAACTTTTTTTCTGTCTGATTTATTTTGACATACTCAGGCCCATCCATATTATCACAAATGGCAGTATTTAATCTTTTCTTATGACTGAATAATATTCCATTTTATATATGTACCACAATTTCTTTTCCAGATCACCTATCCAAGGACCCTGATGCTATTATCATATCAAGTATTTTTAACTTCACTCTTTCCTAATTTATCTTAGTCTAAAGCAATTTTACCTATCAACTGTATTTTCTTTCCCTGACATTCACCATATTTAAATTTATATCTTAAACAATATAGCCCCTGGAGAAAAAACATGCAGGGTTCTGATTCCTCATGAGAGGGCATCTTACATTTCTTCTAGTCAAAATCCTATAATAATAAAAGATACTAATCAAAGTTATATCTTTCATAAAGGTTGCTGTAATGTTTATAATTTAGGTGTGATGAAATCTTTATGGTGTCTTATAACTTATTTATGCTACTTACTATGTCTTGGCAAGTGTTATGGTTGATGACATATAAACTACTAAAATATAATATTACAGAAAGCAAATATACTTTATTTTCCTTATATCCTTTATAATGCTGGTTCAAAACTTGCACATATTTGTTTATCAATAACTTTTTAATGATACTTGCATAAACATATTAGATTCCTAGTCAGAATATATAGTCTTCAACAACAACAACAAGAACTTCATTGATCTCTTAGGTGTCTTAAGATATTAGTGTAAAAGTAGAACATTCTCTGTAATGAAATTCATTGAGACTCTTTGAAGACTATTTCACTATGTTTCTGAAGCTTTGTTTCCTCTTGAGCCAACTTTTACATATAATGAAGACACATAAATGTTTCATTGATTGTGTTTTACAATGAGCCTAAATGGTAATAAGTAAACCATCTAAAGTCAAGTTGGAAAACAGTAGAAGTTATATTATTTCTTTAAAATGTTTCCCATAAAAATATGAAATGAATACCAGGAATAAAGAAAACAACAAACACAAATTTCATTACAATTAAGTTGCGCAACAATCTGAGGGGAAAAATTACAACTTGATATACTCTTCAAGAGATTAGATGTTTTGAATAATTAAGAAAACGACTTTGAATCTATATAGAATTTTATTTGAAAACTATGCTCAGAAACACCTCTTTTGATTTTTAATAATAAATATATTCCTTTGTCTTTAAATGTGAAATGATCAGTATACAAATAGCTCCACAAGTAATCCCTTTCTGTTTCTTATATTTAGAAAGCACATCCTTATTTTTCCAAGAGACACATTAAAAATTTCTATTTTAATTGAAATCAGAACTCTAAGAAAGACTACTTCTTGAACTTTCTGTTTATTTATATTTTAATTTTTTTTAAAAATTGGTAAAGTGATTCCAGCTTCTAGTTTTCTCTTCTCCTCTCTCTCTCTCTCTCTCTCTCTCTCTCTCTCTCTCTCTCTCTCTCTCTCTCTTTTTCCTCGCTTGGTTGACACTTTTTGAGCTTTGGCTTATGGTTGTGATCTCGACCTGCCCATTGGTGAACTGTGTAGACTAGAGTTCCTTCAGAATTTTTCTTTTCAAACATCTCTAAAACTTAAATTTTTCTGCCTAAGCTCAATTTCAAACTTATTATCAATTAATTTGCATTAATTTTCTCCCATCATTTCTCTAGAAATTAACATCAACAATGAGAGTTTCATGCATGGTTATTCAGAATAATTGTTTCTAAGGAATCATCACCCAAGTATATTTATTTATTGATTTTAGAGAGAGAAGAAGGGGGAGAGAGAGAAACATCAATGTTAATGATAAACTGATTGGTTGCCTTCCATATATCCCCTAAGTGGGGATCAAACCTGAAACTTAGGTATATGCCCTGACCTAGAATCAAACCCTCCAACTTTTGATGCTCTAATCACCTGAGCAACTGTCCAGGACAGTATAATTCTTCATTTAAAAGTTTTTATTGAAAAAGAAAAATAGATACAAGAAATTTACATAACTCCTACCATGTTCTCTCATTTTAGACTGAAAATATTACAAGTAATAGAGAAAAATTAGGCTTTAAGGAATTCTTTCTGATATTAAAACTCCAATCACCCCCTGTGAGATTTCTAAAGTGAAATAAAGGCAGTAGTTATTTCACATGCCATATAAGTTAGATACCTAAGGCACTGAGACATTAATATAAGTTCTTGTTTTGTCTTATATTAAAGCAAATGTAATATATGTTTTCCCCCTTCGAGCCAGAGCAAAATATTTACGTGAGTGTTATTACATTGACTATATACAATATAAATCTGAGAAATATAAGTTTAATTTAATAATTTAATAAGTTTAATTTAATATTAATTTAATCTAATATTAAAGCCCAAAATGCACTTTCTTATTAATGAACTCAAAGAGGATATGACCATTTGGGAAAAGAAAGCCAATGAAGTGTGCATCCATAACAAACTTAAAAAGACCTTTACTCCTATTCATTTCCTCAAAGACACCAGAATATTTTTTTCCTTATAGGAGACATAATATGAAACTCAATTTTCCATAACTGAACTGTTTATATTTTATTTTTATTCTCAAGCTTGAATCTAAAGGAGAGAATGAAAGCAATGAAGGCTGAGCAAGATTTCATTCCTATCACTACCTAGGAAGTGAATAATCTCATATACACTTAGGAGAATTAGAGGGACTATTACTATGACATAACTTTATAGAATAAATATCCCAAAGACTAATTAAAGAGTTTCAGTGAAAATTATGAATTAGATTTTTATCTAGTTCAAGATAATAAATACACTGATAGTCTGAGAGTTGTGACAAATCTTCTCAATGCTAATCTGTAAATAGAAAGGTGTTAAAGTTATTGCAGAATTTCTTATTAGATGTGTGCAAAACAAAATGAAATTTTAAAAAATTTCAAAAATATCTGTTAAGATAGCTCTGACGGGTTGGCTCAGTTGTTTGGAGCATGATGGAATACACCAAAAGGAGGTTAATGTTTTGATTCCAGGTCAGGGCACATACCTAGGTTGTGAGTTCGATTCCTGGCCAGGGTGCCTAAGATAGGCAACCTGTTTCTCTCTCAATTCAATTATTCTTCCCTCTCTCTTTATTTACTCTTTCTCTAAAAATAAATAAAACATATGCTCAGGTGAATATATATATATATATATATATATATATATATATATATATATATATATACATACACACACACACACACACACACACACACACACACACACATATATATACTGGAGGCCTGGTGCACAGAATTCAAGCATGGGGGGGGTGTCCCTCAGCCCAGCCTGCACCCTCTCCAATCTGGGACCCCTCGAGGGATGTTAAACTGCCCAGTTAGACACGATCCCACAGGAATCTGGTCTAAAAGGGCCGAGATCAGGTATAAACGGGCAGTCGGACATCTCTCTCACAATCTAGGACTGCTAGCTCCCAACTGCTCTCCTGTGTGCTTTCCTGATTGCCCCTAACTACTTCTGCCTGCCAGCCTGATTGATGTCTAACTGTTCCCCTGCCAGCCTGTTTGCCCACATCTTCCCTCCTCTGCTGGTCTGGTCACCCCTAACTGCTCTCCCTGCAGAATTGATCACCTTCAACTGCCTTCCCTTACAGGTGTGGTCCCTCCCAACTGCCCTCTCCTGCTGGCCATCTTGTGGTGGCCATCTTGTGTCCACATGGGGGCAGGCTCTTTGACCACATGGGGGAAGCTATTGGAGTGATGGTCAATCTGCATATTACTCTTTTATTAGATAGAATAGAGGCCTGGTGCATTGGTAGGGGCCAGTTGTTTGCCCTGAAGGGTGTCCCATATCAGGATGGGGGTTCCCGTGGGGCGTGGGGTGGCCTGGGGGAAGGGCCTGTGGTGGTTTGCAGGCTGGCCACGCCCCCCGGTGACCCAAGCAGAGGCCCTGGTATCTGGAATTTATTTACCTTCTACAACTGAAACTTTGTAGCCTGGAGCGGAGCCACGCCCCCTGCTCACTGTGTGACTGTTAGTCATTTCTGTTTGGTTTTATGTATCTTCTATTATTGAAACTTTGTAGCCTGGAGTGGAGGCCTAGGCTGGCCAGGGTGTGTGGAAAGCTTGGCTTCCTCTATTGAAACCCAAGCCTCTCAACTGCTCTCTGTGGGTGCAGCCATCTTGGTTGGCGTTAATTTGTATACTACAATAGCTCTGATCAGCTGGTTGGTGTGGCTTGAGCGGAGTGATGGTTAGTTTGTATATTATTCTTTTATTAGGTAGAATTAAAGAGTAAAGAGCCAGGGTTGTAACAACCATTACAACCATAGGCCTGACTAGACTGGGGCTGCTGCCAGTGCTCTGACCCAGCACTGACTGGCTAGGGAACTGTGGATCAGACCCAGAGAGAGGCCTGGAGAGAGAGAGGCAGGATCTGATACGTAGCCTCTGTGGTAGCCATTGATCAGAACTTGCCTCTCTTTCTCTCCAGGCCTCCACCAGGGCTGCTGATCAGCCCAGCTTTTCTGATCAGGCCCCATTGATAGTCCCAGAGATGCTGACTGGCCTAGAAACTGAACAATCAGAATCAAATTGGGCGGCAGAGGAGAGATCAGGCTGGCAGGAGAGGGCAGTTGGGGGTCAGATCAGGCCAGCAAGGGATGGCACTTAGGGGTGATCAGGCAGGGTGAGGCAATTTGGTGTGATCAGGCCAGCAGGAGAGGCAGCTGGGGGACTCTATCAGGCCAGCAGGAAAGGGCAGTTAGGGGTGATTAGGCAGGCAGGCAGAGGGTTTAGGGTAATTAGGCAGGCAGGCAAGTGAGTAGTTAGGAGGCAGTGGTCTCAGATTGTGAGAGAGATGTCCAACCACTGAATTAGGCACTGTCCCACAGGAATTGGGCCTAAACCAGAAGTTGGACATCCCCTGAGGAGTCCCCGATTGGAGTGGGTGCAGGCTGAGCTGAAGGAAACTGCCTTCATGCACAAATTTTGTTCAATAGGCAACAAATATAGGGCAATTGGAGGGGACCTAGGTCTGCAGGGAAGAGCAGTTGGGGGGGACCAGGCCTTCAGGGGAGGGCAGTTAGGGACAATCAGGCAGTCAGGGGAGCATTTAAGCATCAATCAGCCTGTCAGGGGAGTGGTTAGGGGGTAATCAGTCTGACAGGCAGAAGAGGTTAGGGGCAATCTGGAAGGCAGGCAGGCGAGTGGTTGAGAGCCAGCAGTCCTGGATTGTGAGAGGGATTTTCAACTGTCCATTTAGGCCTATCCTAGAATCAGGTCTTAACAAGTAGTTGGATATGCTTTGAGGGGTCCCATATTGGAGAGGGTGCAGGCTGGGCTAAAGGACTCTCACCCTCATGCATGAATTTTGTGCACCAGGCCTCTAGTATATATACTCATTAATAGCATATCTTACACTACTAACTTTTTTTTGCTATCTTGAAGATTTACTACCATAAATTATAGGATCTAGAAATATGCAATGTTGTATCAGCAGTGACACTATTTTTTCATTATTTCTTAAAACAGAGGCTTTTCAAAAGGTATTTATATATTCCTTTATATATAAACCAGGAGGTGCATTGGTTTAATGTGGCTTTGTAAAAAGAACACAACTTCTAATATTTCAGTTTAATGCATGGAGCCATGGTTTTATTGAATATCAAAGGAAGTTTATGGTACAAGATTATTCAGGCTATCATTTTTAAAATAAAAATTTCTAAATGCAAATAATAACTAGCACATGTTAGGTATATGAATCAAATCAAGAAGTATTAATGGTGTGGCTTTTATAAAAGATAATATGAAAGTATGTTGTCCATATAATTAGATGATATAAATTATTATATTTTCCAATAGGTTTGGGCAACTAGTTCTTATGCAACTTTTTTTTTTTTTCATAGAATCCTCATTCAAAAGTTTCATGGGTACAGTCCTAATAAAACTGTCTTCTTTTTCCTTTCTACAAGTTATTACTACTTAAACTAAGCAATCGTATCTAATAAAGAGGGAATATTCTAATTGACCCTCACACTTGATGCAAAGCTAGCAATACCCATAGCCAATAAGGAGGGAATATGCTGATTGACTGTCACATCCTCAAAGATGGCTACACCCACAGCCACAAGATGACGGTTCCCAGTCTCCTCAGCCCTGCCAGGGCAGTAGGCATGCAGAAAGGCCTCTGAGTTTCACCAGTCCCCTCAGCCACAAGCCACCCAGGGAGGGCTGGCCTGAAGTGCAGGCAAGCCTTCCAATGGCAGTTTCCAGCTGCCCAGGGCTTCCCAAGGTTCAGGTATCCAGGCTGGGGCTTGCACTGTCAGCAGTGTCAACAGCAGAGATGTGATAAGCATCACCTTCGCCTGATCCCCGGTCGCCTCCAGTCCTTCAGGGCTCCTGGACTGTGCAGAGGAGCAGGCCAGACTGGGGGACCCCCACTCCAGTGCATAATTTTTCAGGCACTGGGCTTCTAGTCTATATTATAAAATTCCAGTGGCTGTAATGCCAGAATGCCAGAATCCTGGAATGACCAAACAACCGGTCAACAGGAGGTGCACTGATGGGTCTTGTGTTGCAGCAGGTCTCGGTCTCATACCATGGCGGGAGTCTGTGTCTCACCAGAGTGGCAGGAGGGAGTCTGGGTCCCGCTGGCATGGCGGTCTGTGTCTCGCACAATTTCCCATACGAGGCTTCTAGTTCTTTTATAACATTGCCAATATGCTTGTTTAATAGGATTTCCAATATTTATTATTATTTGTGTCACAAATTTTATCTATTTGACAAAATTTTGTCAAAAAATATAATTTTTATCAGAAAAAGCTATGATAGTTATAGCCACCACTTAACAAGATATATATTCTAATTGTATCCAAACCTTCAGTGTTTTCTCCAAAATAAACAAATAATTAAAAAATATTTTCCAAAAATAATTGTAGATGATGTGATTAAATTATGTTTAAATTAGAAAATTCTGAAGAACTAGGAAAATATTTATTATGATAGAAAGCAAAGATAGTACACTAAACATTTAAAATGGAGTCAGAACAGAGTTTAGATACATCTCTAATCTCCTATATCCTTATGTGTATTGATTTTTAAAAATATATTTTTTATTGATTTCAAAGAGGAAGGGAGAGGGAGAAAGAGATGGAAACATCAATGAGAGAAAATCATTGATCAGCTGCCTCCTGCACACCCCATTGGGGATTGAGCCCACAACCCAGGCACATGCCCTAACCAGTATCAAAAACCTGACCTCCTGGTTCATAGGTCAAACTCAACCACTGAGCTATGCTGGATGGGCTGCATTAAAGTCTTTAAACTATATGCACCAAAGTGTTCTTGTGAGGATTGTAGAAAATGTATGTAAAGTATTTTGGATAATTACTATCATCAATACATGGTGGTAGATATTAATAGCCATTCTCATCATTAATAATTATAAAACACTTTGAAATCTTCAAAGGCAGAAATCCATGATTTATTTATGTCTTCTTCCCTAAAAACAAATTTTGAGATGGGAACTGTTTGCAAGTATACGATTCAAAGAGATTTCAGTTAATTCAGGTTTTGTTTTGTTCGTGTGTGTATGTGTGTTTGTGTGTGTGTGTGTGTGTGTGTGTGTGTGTTTAGATTCCACATATAAGTAAGATCACAAAGTATTTATCTTTATCTGTTTGACTTACAATACTTAGTATAATGCCCTCAAGGTTTATATATCTTATTTTAAAGGAAAGATATCCTTTTTTTTTTTTTTTTGGCTGAATACTTACTCTATCTGAAATATATTTTCTTTATCCATTTTATCCATTGATGGACATGTATGTGTTTCCATGTCTTGGCTAAGTAAATAATTCTGCAATGAACATAAAAATGCATATATCTTTTTGAGATATTGATTTCATTTCTTCAGGATAAATACCCAGCATAGATTTGGTGAAACATGTAATATTTTTATTTTTTAATTTTTCAGTAATCTTCATACTATTTTGCATAGTGGTTTCAACAATTAACATTCTCAATTACAGTGCAAAAGGGTTTCTTATTTTTCATGTTTTCTGCTACCCTTGTATTTCTTTTTATTTTAATTTGATGATAAGTCATCAAAACATGTATTAGCTGATATCTCAGTGATGTTTTCCTTTGTATTTTCCAGATGATTAGTGATATTGCATACCTTGTTGGCCATTTGCATGTCTTCCTTGGAAAAAAATGTTTATTCAGTTTCCCTGTTTATTAACTTTATTTATTTAAAGATGTATCCATTCTTTATATATTTTGGATATGTAACTCTTATTAAATATATGATTTGAAAATAACTTATTCCATTCTGGAGGTTGTCTTTTGATTTTCTTAATGGTATTCTATGTTGTGAAGAAGCTTTTTAGTTTTATGTAGTCCCATATGTGGTTTTGACCCCCAAATCACTCTGCCAAAACAAAATGAGGTATTGGTTGATTGTGGTACTGAGCACAATCTGTGAATATCAAACATTAAGGTGAAGCTGAAGAGGAGCTCTGAAAGAATGGTAGTGTCAGAATATAATACAAATAACATCCTTGATGGGTTTAAAGTCCGCATTAAAAAAAAAAAAAGATATTCGCACTGGTAAACTTAAATGAGAACTAGAAGAAATGTGGTCTGTCAGTAGAAATATTATTAAGATATAATATGTATGAAAAGGCAATGCTGGTGGTAACAAGGAAAGACAAACTCATAAATGACAGAAGAAACACTAAAAATTGTTCAAAACAGGCAAAAAGAAAAAGTAATATATGACAAAAGCAGGACTGGAATCCTGAATGCAGTTTTTCAATAAGTATTATGTAGAGATAAATAGAGCTATTACATTAGTCAATGTAAGGAGATAGAAGAGAACAACAAAAAAGGAAAAACAAGAGCTCTCTACTAGAAGATTTGGAAAATTCAAACCTAGACTAATGCTGAATGACTAAGGAAGAATATACCTTAACTAAGAACATAAAAGGAAGGTGGAAACAATTTATTGAAAATCTACAGAAGAGACAAAATGGCAGACACCTCTGAAGAACATTCCTATGTGGAAGAACCCATGATTCCAGAAACTGATGTGAAAGCAACCAGAAAGTATTGAGTACAAGTAAATCTCTAAGGTTAGATGTCATACTGATGGGATTATTTCAAGCCACAGAGACTGAATCTGTCAATATCCTAACAAGGGTATATCAACAAATATGGAAAACCAAACGATGGCCAACAGACTGAAACTATTCAATATACATCCTCATTTTCTTTTCTTTTTAAAATATATTTTATTGATTTTTTTTTTACAGAGAAGAAGAGAGAGGGATAGAGAGTTAGAAACATTGATGAGAGAGAATCATCGATCAGCTGCCTCTTGCACACCCCCTACTGCAGATGTGCCCGCAACCAAGGTATATGCCCTTGACCGGAATCGAACCTGGGACCTTTCAGTCCCAAGGCCGATGCTTTATCCACTGAGCCAAACCGGTTTCGGCTATACATAATCATTTTCAATAAATGAGATTCCAAGAAGTGCAATACCTAAGGACCATTGCTCTAATTTTCCACACAAGTGAAGTGATGCTCAAGGTAATGCAATGAAGGCTTCTTCTACCTTACATGGAACAAGAAATGCTGGACTCAAAAAGGTAAAAGACATTCAAAATCTAATCACAAATATTTGCTGCATACTGAAGTGCTCCAAAGAATTCCAGAAGAATCTTAGTCTATGTTTCCTAGACTACAGAAAAGCCTCTGGCTGCATGGATCCTGAAAATTAGGGGTTGTTCTAAAAGAAAGTGACAGGCCCCAGCACTTGATCTTCCTGATACATAAACAGTGTTGCAGACAGGAAGCCACTGTCAGGATAGAATACGGAGAGACAGAGCAACTTCCTATAGGCAAATGTGTCATGAATGCATTTTTAATCTGTTTAATCTGTACACAGAGCATATCCTATCAAAAAATGCGGCTAACTTCAGAGGAAGGAGGAGTAAAAATAGGTGGAAGAAATATCAGTAGCTTAAGATATGCAGATGACGTATTTTACTGGCAGAAAGTAGCAATGATTTGAAGAAGCTTCTGATGAAAATGAAAAAAGAAAGTAGCAAAGTAGCAATGCATTTGAACGTCAAGGAAACAAACATTAGGACTGCAAAAAAAATGTATGACTTTACATATTGAAATTGTTAAGGATTTTGCTTGCCTTGGTTTTCAATCATTAATTTAAATGAAGACTGCATTCATGAATTTAAGAGAAAGCTGAGACTTAGAAGTGCAGCAATGGAAGAATTAGGAAAGATCAAGAGATGTGTCATTGGAGACAAAAGCTAAGATCATTTACATCAAAGTATCCCCAGCTGCTATGGTTAGTTGGGTGCCAAAGTTGAACAGTGAAGATGCCTAAAAGGAAAACAATTGATTTATTTGAAATATGGTGTTGGTGTTGGAGGAGAGCTCTAAGATACCTGGACCTCCATGTAAGTGAATAAGTGTGTTCTAGAGCAAATTGAACTTGAAACATTGTTGGAGGCAAAAATTACAACAACAAAAAGCAAAAAAAAAAAAAAAAAAAAAAAAAAAAAAAAAAAAAAGCTGCCCTACTTTGGACACGTAATGAAAAGGCACGATTCTCTGGGAAAACAACAAACAAGCCAACAGCAATGCTTGGGAAAATTAAGGCAGCAGGAAAAGAGGAACAACAAATATGAGAGTGATTCACTGGAAAAAAGAAGCGATAGGCAGGAGTCTACAGGAGCTAAGCAGGGCTATTAAGGACAAGACATTGTGACATCACTCATACATATGGTCACCAGGATTTGACTTTATTGCATGGAACATACACAGTCACACATTTATTTTTGTTTTTGTTGCCTGTGCTTTTGGTATTAAATCCAAAAATACTGTCGAGATCAATATCAAGGAACTTGCTGTATATCTTTTCCCTCGAAGTTTGATTGTTTCAGATCTTACATTCAACTCTGTCATTCATTTTGAGATAATGTTTGTGTATTGTGTAAGATAGAAATCCAGCTTTATTATTTCTTTTTGCAATTTTAGCAGTATCATTTATTTAAGAAACTGTCCTTTCTCCGTTGTGTATTCTTGACTCCTTAGTCAAAATTCATTGACCATATATGCACGGGTTTATTTTTGGATTCTTTATTCTGTTCCATTGATCTATATATCTGTATTTATGCCAATATCATACTGGTTTAATTACTATAGATTTTTAATATAGTTTGGAACCATAAAATGTAATCCCTGCAGATAGTTTTCTTGTTCCTCAAAATTGCTTGGTAATTCTGGGTCTTTTGTGGTTCATGAATATTTTAGGATTATTGTTTTGTTTCTTGGAAAAATGTCATTGAAATTTTTATAGGGATTGCATTGAATCTGTAGATGGCTTAGGTAGTATGGGTATTTTAACAATATTAATTTCCTAATTCATAAGAATTAAATATATTTCAATTTATGTGTCTTCTTTAATGTTTTTTATCAATGTCTTACAGTTTTCAGTATACATGTCTTTCATCTATGAGTAATTTTTTCCTAAGTATTTTATTCTTTTTGATTCTGTTGCAAATGGAGTTGTTTTTTTTTATTTATTTATTTTTCTGGGTTTACTACTACTGTATAAAAATGTATTCATTTTTGTATATTTATTCTGTAGTCTGCAACTTTACTGAATTCACTTATTAATTCTAACAGTTTATATTTTGGGGAAGTGTGGGGGTAAAGTCTTTAGGGTTTTCTATATGTACCATGCCATCTATAAACACTGGGTTTTACTTTTTTCCTTTCTGATTTGGGTGCTATTTATTTTTCCTGCTTAATTTCTCTGCCTAAGACATCAAGTACAATGTTGAATAAAAGAGGTCAGAGATGGGATGAGAGTAGGGGACATGTGTGAATGTGGTCAAAAGGTACTACCAGTTGTAAAATAAAAATTCCTGGTGATGTAATAAACAACCTTATTACTATAGTTAACAATATTGTATTGTATATCTGGAAATTGCTAACAGTAATTTTAAAAGTTCTCATCAAACACAAAAATTATATATATATATATATATATATATATATATATATATATATATATATATATATGGCTATGGATGTTAACTAATCTTATTGTTGTTATCATTTTGAAATGCATGCATATGTCAAATCATTATGTTGTATACCTTAAGCTAATACAGCATTATATGTTAATTGTATAGTAATAAAACTAGGGATAAAAATGAGAGAACTATCAGTATAATAACATTTACAGAAATGAGAAAAACAGGAGAGAAAAAAGGGAAAATCTTTACGTGGTCTCAGGCAACAACTGTGTCACAATGGTGGCCCTAGTGCAAAACTATCATTCCAGGAACCTCTGGGAAAAAAGCTGTTCCAATAGCTCCAGGACCATTCTCCAAGCATTAGCAAGTGTGAGTCATTAGCATCAGATCAGGACCACAGGAACTGCTATATATCAGGGACTCCTATGATGACTCAACAAATTACTTTCTTTGTGCATGTCTAAGAAAGTGCATATCCTGCCTAGTTAAGCAGGATAGAATTAAAGTATATTTGTCATCCCTTCAATTCTTCTGAGTGAGTACATAATAGTTCTTTTGTTACCTTATAGAAGTTAGCACATGTTTATGCATAAAATGGGTGTTAAACATTTATAAATTGCTTCCTTTATTTAATTCACAACATATGTAGCACTTCCTTATTTTTTTCTAACTATGCTTGTGTTTACATCTGATAGGCCAGAACCTGTTTTGTGGACAAAGGATGGTGGAGAATTACCAGATCCTGATCGAATGGTTGTGAGTGGTAGAGAGCTAAATATTCTTTTCCTGAACAAAACGGATAATGGCACGTATCGATGTGAAGCCACCAACACCATCGGCCAAAGCAGTGCAGAGTATGTTCTCATTGTACATGGTGAGTACCTTTTGGATGTCATCATATGTGAAAGAATCAATCTCTTGGAAAACTTTTTGAAGTTATCAGTCTTTAGAATAATACACAAAATTAAAGATTTTTCTTTTTCTTTCAGAAGGCCTCATAAGTGTAAATATCTCCAAGATTTATTTTTAAAGTGTTCCAAGTCAAACTAATAAAATTAAATTAAAAGATACATTAAAAATAAAAATTAATTTTGTGATAAGTTTTCCTTATTACAAATATATTGTGTAATTTTGTGTGACTATTAAATTATATTAATGATTTTCTTTCAATTATATTAATGATTTTTTTTCAGTTATACAAATAAATGATTTTAGTTATAAATCAAAATCATAAAGATTATATTTCCCATAAGCTTATTTTGGTTGTATTGTCATTTAAATGTACTTATAATCACTGTAACTGGTTTCACAAAGAATGATAGAATGTTATTGAGATGGAGCAGAAATAGAGGTATGCAATAGTAATGACAACTGTCTTAATTTCTTATGAACAATATTTAAAACACCCACAGACATTTTTTCCACTCCACTAATCTCAGAATTTGAGTATATATAACAAAATTCAGAAATAAATATTAACACACAAAATTGAAAAAGTACATGCTTTTTCCAACCTCCCAAACCACATTATGTTGTTTATAACATAACACTAATGTGTAGGATGGAGATAACTTTTATGAGATTGAAAGATATTGCAATAAAGGGAGTAAGTAAGGTTTCTTTGTTGAAGAATTTCTCAGAGCTTTTTAATATGCAGGGTACACTGTGAATTTCTAAGAGAGAGAGAAGCTATGGGGAGTGGAACATTTTCTTCATATATTTCTCCAAGAAAATTTTACTAAGTCTAGTACTGTGTTCTACACATTATTACAGTATTCCAAATGAGTATTGCATAAATCATGATGCTGTCATAAATCCAGTGGATCTTAGACATAATAAAGAGTGTAGGTTTATTTGATACGTTTTTCTCATGGACTAAATTATAGAATACTATAAGAAGCATGTGTTAGTTTAAAAAAAAAAGAATTTTGAGGTTAAATCTAATTCTTTAAAAATATATTTAAATTTAGGGAAATGATAATTATATTATGCTTTTACCCAGGTATTTATTTTACAGTAATGCTGCTAAAAATGGATAAAGATGGATATATTAAGCTAATATTCTACTTCCAAATTGCTTTAGTGCATACAATCTCTTAATTCTAAATACTACTTTGTTATCAAAGGCAAATGGAGGTTCTATCCTAGACTGTCCTCATGCAAACATCTTGAAGGTAGAGCTGAGAGATTAATTTCTAGCATATTATGAATTGTGCATATTCTATATTTTGAGAAAGAACAGCCTAATCAAATTAGACTGATATATTGGAATTAAATGTGGTGAATCCTTGTAGACACTCCTGCCACCTAAATTAGATCCTTAGAGCATAATTCAGGAGTAGCTTTCCATTCATGCTGACCTGGCTGTGTGGATCACGCACTCATGTAAATGAGGTCTAATCAGATTGTCCCTTAACTTTTTAAGTGCTTCTCTCACCTGAGAGTCTCTTGGGGCCTGGGGGATTGTTGCACAGCATGTCACATTATGTAGAAAGCAATGTGAAATTAAAAATACAGAATGAGAAGGAAGTGACAGAAAAATCATATAATTCAATAAAAAGAATGTTGTTTGTTTTTTTTAAAGTACTTCAAGTGGGGAAAATTCCTACGTGTTCCAAGTGTTTGCGAGCCAGCCAACAGCATGATTTCCTAAGTAGCCAAGCTGCCTTTGGGTAGTTGGCAGTTGACACATTTCTAATAAATGCTTTTCTAAGCACTTTGTAAGAAGTAATTTTTGGCTTTGCTTTGTGAACTACAATTTGTCAAAAGCACCCCATAGATTAATGCTATTCATGCGACTATATAAATGCTGTGAAGTTCAACAGTAGTTTACCCAGGATTATCGACACGAGTAATGAGAGTCTCGATGAAACAGTGAGGCCCTATTACACTGTGTTTAAAAGGCCTCCAATTGGGTTCATTACAAAATAAAGGTGTTTTTTTTCACCCCTTTTGCACACAGAGTGTAACGTTTCATTAGTCACTGGTTGTATAAATACAAAAAGCTACTCTCTCCTGTTAATGGTTTGGCTGTTTCAAAACCCTACTAAATGATGAAATTTGAGTGGCATTTAGATCCATAATGAATGCTGCCTGCATTTCCGAATGGGGAGATGAATGATCATTTGTGAGAACTTCACCCTTTTATCTTTTACACCACGGTTGGTTGTACATTAGCTGCGATAATTTAGTATTGCTCCAGCGCAGGAGGGCCTTTCAGCAGCTGAGACCTTGCCTTTGTGCCACACTCGCCTAGGTTCTATTGATTCCTAACTTGATGGAGGTCGGAGCGCTTTCCTGTGAAATCATCTGCTATGTAGATGTCGTCCTAATAGCTGGATTTTATTCTTTGGGTGTCAATGAAAGTTCATTACTTAAATGTTAGCACATTTAATTGTTAGCAGCACTGACATTTTGTATTGTGGACACTGGAGGGTTTTATTATTTCACTTCCTAATTACACCTTTGCAGATTTCAGCATTAGAACTTTAGATGGCAATTTGAAACTGCCAGTTTGAAATTCTGGGCCTCACACTTTTAACATGCAAATACTTGTAGGATGAAACATTATACTTATGAAACATTTGCATTATGGAAATTCTTTAGGAAAGAAAGTAGCATTTTTATTAACAAGCTCAGCAATGAAAAAAAAATTAATGTTAAATTGGTAGTCATAGTCAGAATATTAATTTCTGTGAGCACAGTAAGCTTCAGTGTTTGCCTTTATAAAGATATTAAAGTTACTTTTGTGTTATTAGTAGGATCCTGTTATTAAATTAGAATGACAGGTTACTTTCATATGTATTAATTGTCTTGAATTATGTCATTGCATTGCTGTGTTGACCATTTGTAGAACTCAGATCAAGAGAAAAATTCATTCATCCACTAACTAGATATTTAGCATTTATCCACTGAGTATAAAAACACTATACAAATAAGGTCAATAGTAATCAAGAAGTGTAGAGTTTAACACAGAAAATAAGTTAAGCATTCAAGTAATTATGATACAAAAGTAGAAGAGCTACAGGAGAATGGCCATACAATGATGTAGCTTTTCAAAGTCTGCAAGAATGTGGTCCAAGTATCTGGAATTCTTAAAAATAGTAATACAGCACTCCTGGATTATCCATAAACTAATGGCATGTGTCATAAATAGAAGCACCCAAAACAGCATCAGGTACATAGATATGCACCAATTAGACTTATTATTATTATATTAAAATATTATATTCTTGGAATTCTTTGTTTACTCAAGTTTCCATATATCTCTTTCCACATCTTGGCATTTTTTATCCTTTAATATCATCAATTTTGCTACACATGGTGCACATGCACACACTGCACAAACACAAATATACTATGGAAAACCAAAGATTCTGGACACCATAATTGTAAAGAGCCCCCAACCACATAGTTCAGTAAAGGAAACAGAATTATTTACATAATAATTCCCTTGAGAGTCATGGCCCTTACTACAGGCAATTCATGCATGCCTTGTCTATAAGCCCTCAACTGGTCAGAATTTGAAATGCTATTGTTAACATGGTGCCAATCCATGTGTAAAGTGTCATCATCAATTATAATTAATGTGATTTTTTTGTTTTCAATTTTTCCCATTTTAAGATTAGTTAACCTGTTTTGTGTCCAGAACTTTATGTAGAAACATTTGAACACTTTGACTGAATTTAACCAATAATTTCAATAACCCATTTCATCAAAATAAAAATCTGTTGCTAAATTTATGTTGGATTAAAGATATTTTGAGACTGACACATCTGTCCTTTATTTTCTTTTTTATTGAAGTATAACTGATAGAATGCTTTATTAGTTTATTAATATTTATATATATATATTGAAAAAAGCACATCAAAATTATTACTAGTAGCCAGCCGAAACCGGTTTGGCTCAGTGGATAGAGCATTGGCCTGCGGACTGAAAGGTCCCAGGTTCAATTCTGGTCAAGGGCGTGTACCTTGGTTGTGGGGCAAATCCCCAGTAGAGGCTGTACAAGAGGCAGCTGAGAGATGATTCTCTCCCATCAATGTTTCTAATTCTCTATACCTCTCTCTTCTTCTCTGTAAAAAATCAATAAAATATATTTTTTAAAAATATATTATTAGTAACCTTATTATATTAAGGGCAATATCATTTCAGTACTTCGATGTGAAACTTACTCATGAGTTACACATAATTCACTGTCCATATTCTTCCCTGAATAGTACTCAAAGCATAAACTAAGTTATCTGTGTTAAAGAACAAGAATGTTCTAAATCCTTGCTAACTGAGAATAAAAGACTTAACAGTATAGTAAAATAAGTGACATAGTATATTGAGTAGGACAAAAGTTATAATCATCCTTGTTTCTCTGATGCAACATCAAATTGAAAGAATTTAGATAAAATATTTCTTCCCCAACCAAAGACTATCTGGATCTTGATCTTCTAGCATAGAGAACCTAGCAGATACCTATTTATCATGTAAGAGATGGCTGCAGAGAATTACAAATGACGGTAGGCTAATCTTATTTTCTTGTTGGAAGACATTCAAGTGTTCCTATTCATTTGTCATCAATAGATTAAAACAATATTATTTTGAAACATATATCACCTGGGAGATTTTGAGAAACTACCTAAGGAAAGTGTGAAACACAAATTACTATATTCCCCTTAAATCCTAAACTTATTGCTTCTCAACTTTCCCTAGAGCAATTTGTAACCACTCTTCAAAATACAAATGGAAGATGGACAAAAAAGCTGAAACTCTTTAATATCACCTCCAGACTCAAAGCCCTCCCCGGGGTTCAAGGATAAATCCAGTTATTCAAGTAGGAAAAAAATGAGCAACATATTTCTTCTTGTACCAGTAGCTACAGTACTACAGAAGGCCCAGATTACAGAAGAGAAACAGGGAGTCTAATTAGAGCATCTGTGCAGACCCACTCCACAGAGGACCCTGCTCAGGGTTGTCCCAGAGGTCATAACAGAGCTGAGATGCACTGTTCCAGAACGTTTTTTATGATGTTCCCCAGCTCTCTTCAAATTTACTTTTCCTATTACCACAACATCCCTCATATGAGACTTAAAATTATTTTGCCACTGTTCTACTACTAGTAACTTATTCCATCACTTTGTTTCCTACTTGTATGAATACACTTTTGTAACAATTCAGTACTTCATTATCTTAATGTTTATTATTCTTACTTTGTTTCTTTTTGGTATTTTTCAACTTCACTTTTTTTCCATTTCTATATATTTATTTATTTATTTATTTATTTATTTATTTATTTAATAATTCTTTATTGTTGAAAGTATTACATAGGTTCCCCTTTTCCCCCCATTGGCCCCTCCACCCCACCACCAACCCTACTCTAAGCCTTCAGTATCCTACTGTCTGTGTCCATGGATTATGCATATGTGCATACAAGGTCTTTGGTTGATTATCTCTCCCACCCACCTACCTTCCGCTGCCTTCCCTCTTCCCTCTGAGATTCTACACTCTGTTCCATGCTTCCATGTCTTTGGATCCAAGTCATTCATCAGCTTATTTTATTACTTAGATTCCACATGAGTGTGATCATGTGATACTTGTCTTTCTCTGACTGATTTATTTTATGTAGCATGAAAATATTTTGAATTAAATTAGCCGCCATGAATCTTGAATCTTTCCAGGTTTTTACATATATATATATATATATATATATATATATATATATATATATATAAATTTATGTATATATGTATATATATATACATATATAAATATATGTATATATATAAATATATGTATATATGTATATATATATAAATATTTATATACTGGGCCTCTAGGATATAAATAATTAAAATTCTCCATTCATAGTATTATCATAGTAGAAAATGAAACACAATAAAAAGCTTCTTTATATTTATGTAATACCAGTAAGTTTATTAGCAGTTGCTGACTTGATATCCATAAAATATTGTTGATGTTATGATTGCTTTGGTTATTTGTTCATGTGAAAATTGAATACTGATGAAAGATGCAATATTGCTTTTTTGTTTGTTTGTTTCCTGGATATTTTACCTCAAACTAACACACTTACCAAATAAGTTCTTCACATTTTATTGTTAGAGTAGGAAGCATTATAAAAGTAATGTTTCATATTTTTAATTTGAAAAGTATCAAATACTATTACTTCTAGAAATATATATATATATATGCTTTAGTCTAGTGAAAGGTATCAAGCCATTAAATATCCCTTTCTAGTTTTAAAGAATTGATAAAAAAAATTCTACTTTCATTTTACTATGCTTTTATTGTTAATAACAAATGTCAAAAATATTCAGAATGTTGCGTACCAAGATATTACAGACTCTGTCACCAAGCCATGCTTCCAAGTTTTGTTGCTCATTTACACATTTATCTTTTCCAGTGACTAAAAGTAAATGCAAGGTCACTTTCAATCCTATATGCGGATTCCCCATTTCAGTTGATATGTTTACCATAGGAGAAACCCAAAATGAGTAATGAAGGGAGCCTTTCTTTCCGTTTAACAAATATTTCCAAGCCACCTATTATCTTTAAAAAAAAACCAAAAAACTTAACTAGTCTAAAAAAAAAATAAGTTGAATTGCTTTAGGGTTATTAGAACTTGATCCTAAATATAGCAAAATAGCTAATACATGTGTAGGTAAATGCAGTAATGATTATGAAACAGATTAGGAATATCATAAAATAATATCCTAAATTTATTTTTAAAATATTTTAAACTAGAACTAAGCAGATATGATTATAATGCATACTTTATTAGTCTTACAGCATTTAATTCACATATTCATATTATGACTATCAGTGATTTAAAAGCTAATGAGGACTTTCACAACATTAAAATAAAAGTTGTACTCTGTACATCATCTATATATATATATATATATATATATATGTGTGTGTGTGTGTGTGTGTGTATATATATATATATATATATATATATATATATATATATATATGCATAAGGGACCATTGCAACAGAACAGACAATCAAACAGGCTGCATGGGGCAACAAGGCCTGCAGGGAGGTTAGTGAGGGGCAGCCAAATGACCCAGCAGCAGGCTGTATGGGATGACCAGACCAGCAGGGGTTTGGTGAGGGGAGACCAAATGACTAAGCACCAGGCTGTGTGGGACAAGCCAGCAGCAGGGGAGACAGGGAGGGGAGACCAAAGGAACAAACAGCAGGCTGCAAATGGGGGAGGGGGCAGTTGGGGACGACAAGGCCGGCTGAGGGGGTAAGCAGGCAGGTGAGTAGTTAGGAGCCATTGGTCCCGGATTGTGGACATTCCCCAAGGGTCCTAGATTAGAGAAGATGTAGGCTGGGCTGAGGGCTCCCCTCCCCCATGCATGAAGTTCATGCACCAGGCCTCTAGTAGTAAATATGTAGCTAGACTAAAAAGTTGGCAGTTGTGTAACCTTGATTATCACAGTTACCAAGGGATGAATATTTAGAAACATTGAAAGGCTACACCAATCTATTTGCTCTTAGTGGTACTGGTGGGCAAGGGGATACAGATCACAATGGAAATAAAACAGTGAATCTTTGCATTCAGATGCAAAAGTGGGGAGCAGGAAAGGGAAGCCTGAATTATGGACAGATGTACCCCGTAGGGAACATTAAAAGGAATTCAGCTGCAATCTGTTCCCTCGCATGGAAATAGACTTACCAGTTGGTAAATTAATTTTGTGTTCTCATAATGAGCATTTTCCCCTTTGGAGAAGCTTTCTTTAGTGGCATAAATGTAAGTATAACCGTGCAGGAAGAAAAGGATAGAAAAGACATCCATACAGAACAATAAACGGCCACTAATGGAAGAACCCAATGATTTCTTCTCTCATCTCAAGTTGAGAGTTTCCAGACACTACCCTAGCTGGACAAGCCTGAAAACAGTACCTTCTTTAGCAGCTGGACGGCTGAGATAAAACTCATCATCCCTGGACATGGATAAGCAGGGATAGCTGTGACGCCAGTGGGAAGGGGCACCTCTGACTGCAGGAACACGCTGTTGCTCTGCAGAGAAAAGTGGAAGGGGATCAAATAGTGGAGCCAGGGGCACTGTGTTCATTAGAAAATGTTTTAAAAGGTGTATGTGTACAAGCATATGCAGCAGAGAGCAGGCTTCATTCCACAGCTTTGTTTTCAGATGAGCATGAAGTGGATGGATTAGGCTTTCACCTTTCAGAGTGAGAATTCTGTTCACTGGTAGCATTTTGTGGGAAATGTTTATGTGACAGTAAGATGACCACTGGCTCAAATATCCAGGAGAAAAACTCACATTCCTATCTGAAGGCAGGAAAGAATCTACTACTTAACAACTTCAACATTTTAAATAACTTTTCTTTCATTATTTAATGTGCAAATAAGGGTATATTGTAACTCTACAAAAATGTATGGAGCTCTTCTATGGACATATATTGTATTTGCATCCATTCATTAGAGAATTTGAGCAATGTGCAATGGGCCATGGGGGAAATTTTGGTATCTGTCTTCAGAAACAAAGGCGTACCTAACTAGGAGATACAAATTTTACAGAAACATTGCTTTGTAGCTTCTTCCAATGTAGCTTTCACAAACACTGCAATATCATATATAATGGATTATTCCATAAACTAAGATTTATCCTTGATTCCTCTCTACTTTCCTCTCCAATTTATCAGCACAGTCTTTTGACACTTTTTCTAAACCATGCCCCAATTATGTCCACTGTCCACCATCCTATCCAGCCTAGACTATTGAAACATTATTTTGTATTTATTTGGCTCAGGCCATCCCATGCCCCAAGGGAACCCCCACCCTGATCCAGGACACCCTTCAGGGCAAACCAGCTGGCCCCCACCCATGCACCAGGCATCTATCCTATCTATCTACCTTGTTTCCTCAAAAATAAGACATTGTCTTATATTAATTTTTTCTCCCAAAGTTGCGCTAGGTCTTATTTTCGGAGGATGTCTTATTTTCAGGGAAACATGGTAATAAAAGAGTAATATGCAGATTGACCATCACTCCAACACACAAGATGGCTGCCCCCATGTGGTCAAAGATCCTGTCCCCATATGGACACTAGATGGCCACCACAAGATGGCCAGCAGGGGAGGGCAGTTGGGAGGCACCAGGTCTGCAAGGGAGGGCAGTTGTGGGCAATCAGGCAAGTGGGGGAAGGCAGTTGAAGGTGATCAACCCTGCAGGGTAGGGCAGTTAGGAGTGACCAGGCCGGCAGAGAAGGGAAGTTTGGGGCAAATGAGTTGGCAGGGGTGTAGTTAGGCATCAATCAGGCTGGCATGGGAGTGGTTAGGGAATGCTCAGGCTGGCAGGTTGAAGCAATTAGGGGCAATCAGGAAGGCAGACAGGTGAGCACTTGGGAACCAGAAGTCCTGGATTGTGAGAGTGCAGTCAGACATCCCTCGAGGGGTCCCAGATTGGAAATGGTGCAGGCTGGGCTGAGGGATAACCCCCCACGCCCATGCATGAATTTCGTGCACTGGGCCTCTAGTTCTGTTAATATTATCCTTAGTGTTTACTAGGGATTATCTTCTATGGTTCAACAAAGTGGATGTACTTATTAACATGCAGGCACAAAAAGTACCATTGTTGTGCTCGGTATTGTTATAGTATAGCAAGTTTATAATAATAATCTTTGAAACACTCCCACATTCTGTTTTAAATTTTATTTTAATAAACTTTTACATTATCATATTAAATAATATATCTGGGTGTATTTTATTACCTTAACAAATTGTACATAAGAAATATGTAAGAGATCAACCAAAGGACTTGTATGCATATAAGCATAACCAATGGACACAGGGACAAGCTATGAGATGATAAAGGGGAGAGAGGGGGGGCATATGTAATACTTTCAACAATAAAGAATTTAATGTAATAATAACAATAATTAATAAATATGTATGTGAAAATTAGAATTCACTAAAATTAATACTGTGTAATAACTTCCAGTTTAATTACAATATTTTTTAACCTATATGTTTTCCATAGCATAGTACAGTAGCATAATATGAGCTTAAATTATTGCATTTTTTAATTGTGAACCGACACCTTTAGGGGTTCTTTATATCTCCTAAAGTCATACACAAAAATATCTGCACTTACAAGTTTCTTGAGTTAAGGTATTTTTCATTCAGAGTATCAGTCTGGTCTGAAGTGTTTATATAAACGTCCAGGTCTAAACTCTTCACTTTGGGTAGAGGTTAAATTATATGAAAAACGTCTGCTGTATTACGACATAACTTAGGTGAAAAATTCAAGTATCTGGATTTCTCAATCCGTGTTTTTTTAGTACATTACACTTCCTTTTGTGTATATTCGCATTTGCTTTAATGCGATTTTCTTTTAATGGCTGATAGTCTTATTCTTCCCTAGGAAATTGGCACCCTTACAGAACAGAACATATTTTATCAAATTATCTGATTTACTTTTTGGAAAAGTACTTTTAGGAGAATGCTCACGATATTGAAATAGCTGGAGCTAAATAATATAGAATGACCCATTTCAAAGACATTTTTTCCTGCTTTACATTTGACTTTGCCTTTGTCAGTTTGGAATGTAAAGGAGTATTTTAAAAGAAAATAATGTACACACTTTTTTTCAAATAACAGACTGATTTTATTCATAACTCTTCTTGTAATTACATAGGACTGTTGGTTACCACCTACAGTTTAAAATTGCAGTACTTTTCATTTTTCAAGAATAGCTTTCCTTTATTATTGTATAAGGATTCCATTTAGTTTGTGAAGCCACTGGAAACTATCAGAGGGATGAATTATTCAAATGTAAATTTTAAAAGGGTTCCGTTCTAGGAAGAAGATGAGGTTACCTTGTGATGCTCAAGGAGGAGGCCAGTCAAGGCCTCGTCAACCTGGTGGCTGTCATTTAAGGAAGAGCCTCGGTGCCGTTTGTCATACTTATGCTCTAAGCCGTGTAGCTGAACCTAAAAAAGCAAATAAAATAAACCTTTTCTGTTACAATTGCTTCCAGTGGCAATTCAATTACCAGTAAAAAGGTTGATGACGCCATATTATTTTTAAGGCTAGTAAATGGGAGTAGTTTCTATCAAAAAGATACTTCTTACCTCAATACGTCTAACACACACTGAATTCTGAGGCTCCTATATCTCCATTAAATCCTTGGTTTGAATCCACTCCGGTTACCCAGGACCACCTTGGGGAGTTACTGACATAAAGCAGAAAGGAAGCAGACATATGAAGTCCAGACTAAATGGCTTTTTTTTTTCTATTGAACACTAGTCCTTGGAGAAAAACAAGCCTCTAAGACACTTTAGACTTAATTTTGCTTCAAAAATCCATTCTGAATGGGCCAGAATGCCATTTTTAAAAAGAGAATCTGCCACAAAACAAAAAAGGTTGACAAGTTAGAAATTATTGTACACTGCTTTTGTAGAGAACAGAACATACCTTTAACCTGAAAAGCTCGTTATTAGAAAAAAGATGCTGTACCACTCTCCAATTTATTGTATACAACACTTGTTGGAACTGATTTCACTTTGACAAGGTTAGAAGAGATCTGTTGTGCTCTAATAAGCCTGGATAACAAAATGTGGTTGCATATTTTTGAATCCCATCATTAGGATGTGAGAAAAAGGGCACTTTTGTATTGCTTTTAAATGTGATGATTTGGAGCTCTAACACTTAAAATAATTGAAAAACTGAATTCAGTATATAAGGTTCTTTAGTATGCTGCTTTTTTTTTTTTTAACTTTTTAGAAATTATTTACACTTAAAAACTCTTGGCAGGAATTCCTAAATATTACCTCATATATGTTAAGAGGAGGAAGAAGAAGAAGAAGCAGTAACTGATCATTAAACATGGTTAGGCTCAATTACTGATTCATGTTATTAAATATGATACTATTCCCTATCTTCTGACATCATTGTCACTACCACCAGAAAGAGCGTTATTTATAAAGCCCCAGTAAAATTCAAAACATTGAGCAAAGCACAGAAGTCTTTGATCTCCGATATCTTATCTTGTTGGTTCATGAATACAGGTAATTCATAAATGTTATAGCCTTCCAGCTTCCAACCACTGATTTCATGAAGAGCTGGTTGTATATTTTTTGTATGGTGAACTTTATTATTAACTAGGTGCCTAATGCACAAAATCCGTGCAAGAGTAGGCCTTCTCAGCCATGGCTGCCTGTATTCCTCCCTCAAAGCCGCCGGGTGGCTGCCTAGATCCCGTGTCTGTAGCCCCGGCTTCCTCCTGGAAGGACGTCCAGGAGGGCATCTGGTTAATTAAGCATATCACACTTTTATTATTATGGATAAGAGTTAGAATAATAGAGGGCATCAGTTGATTACGAAAATTTAAAAATGTTACTATATCATCCCACATGTATTTTGTAATATTGTTCAGATGAGGCAGGAGACAGAGATGTGCAGCTAGTAAGAAGCATATAGCTCTGGGTGTGGTTGCTCATAGATAGTAAGATATCATGAATGTAAACATCATTGTAATGGGGGGATCAAGGGAGTAGTGACAATGTGAGGAACGTAGTAGATAAAATCAAAAGCATGATGCATATTGAGAGAGAAAGGAAATCAGTTTGAATTTAGTTGGCCAAGGATGTCTTCACAGAGCAGGAGGGAATCAGGCGGAAAGTTGAGAGTACTGTTTTTTATTAGATAGATAAAGAAAGGAAGGCTAGTTTAAGGTAGGAATTGGGTGATACTGAGGTGTTGGGTAAAAATAATTTGTCCCAAAGCAAAGTGATATTTTAATTATTTTTTTCCTTTTTATTACATTTATTGGGATGACACTGGTTAACAAAATTATACAGGTTTCAAGTATACAATTCTAAACACATCATCCATATAGTGTGTTGTGTGAGCACCACCTCAAGTCAAGTCCCCACCCATTACCATTCATATCCCAATACCCTCCTCTACCCCCCCATCACCTCCACTGACAATCACCACACTGTTGTCCATTTCCATGAAATCTTTCTCTCTTTTTTCTTTTTTGCTCAATCCCTTCACCCACCACCCACCCAAAGTCCCACACCCACTGCAGCAGTCGACAGCTGCCCTCTATCTATGAGTTTATCTGTATTTTGATTGTCTGTTCATTACATTGCAAATATGAGTGAAGTAATATGTCTGGCTTATTTCACTTAAAACAGTGTTCTTCAGATCCATCCATGTGATTGCAAAAGGTAAAATGCCCTTATATTTTATGTCTGAGTAGTATTCCTTTGTGTAAATGTACCATAGCTGTTTTATTATTTCATCTACTGATGTACATTTGGGCAAAATTATATTTTTAAAAATAAAGACATATTGATTTATAAAGATAGAAATTATAGTTTACTAGAAAGAGATGTACATAAATACCATGGTAGTGCTGAAACCTGTTTGGCTCAGTGGATAGAGCATCGACCTGTGGACTGAAGGGTCCCAAGTTCGATTCCAGTCAAGGGTATGTACATTGGTTGCTGGCACATTCCCGGTAGGGGGTGTGCAGGAGGCAACTGGTTGATGTTTCTCTCTTGACATTTCTAGCTCTCGATTCCTCTCCCTTCCTCTCTGTGGAAAATCAATAAATATATATTTTTAAAAATACCATTGTGGTATACTATGTAATAACTATGTGTGAGGTTGTGTGCAAAGTGCTTAAAAACAAACAGTGAATGAAGATATTAACTCTTTGCAGAATTGAAGGTGCTTTATAAATGAGGTCATATTTAAGCTATACTAGAAGGACAGAGAAGAAAGAGAAAACTATTGCCATAAAATAGAATGTGGCTTTGAGATCATGACAGCAATGAGAATAAGCAGAGTTAGTCTAGAATTTGGGAAAGCACTGAGTTAAGGCCAGATGTCTTCCTGTGTACTAGGCTCTGTCTTCTTTGTTCGTGTTAAACTAACACTATGAGAAATATGAAAGCCATTAATATATACTCTCAGGAACTCTAGCCCTGTTGTTTCAGCAAAGTTTAACATTTTGAAATGTTAGTGGTTGCAGTTTTGGGGTTCAAATCAAAATCATGGGTATTGAGCAGGAAAGAGGGTGAACTGATACATTTATCATAAAGTTTTGCCATGGTCCCCGGACACAGATTCTAGCTTCCTGATTTAACAACTTTGTGTGTGAGCTGAAATTGTGCTTCTTCAAGTAATTAGTTTCTTATAGAATGAACTCATATTATTTATAGTACATTTATTTATAACCCAATATTCACTCCAATGAAACTTTTAGCCTTCATAGACTTTGTATGCACTAGTATGCAATTATGCTACTGACTAGATTTGAGATTCTGTCTGATATTATTGAATTACTCCTGAGTTTTCCTTTTATATAAGAATAGTACTTTATATATGTTATAAGTAAAATGAAAAGTAGAATTTGTATTCATGTATTGGTAAAACTATAATAAAATATTTTTATGACTTGAAACCTTTACTTTTTTCAGTTGATGAAATGCTGACATTTTTCCTTTAAAGAAATATAGTATGGGAATTTAAACTTAGGAAGAGAGCACAGTCTTTTACTAATATTTGCTTTGAGAAGAGCTACAATCAGATAGCTAAAATAAATGATTTCCATATGGAAGTTTTGTAGAAGAATCTGCATTATACAAAATAAATAAAATATTCTCTTAGTAATATAATATACTAGTGGCCTGGTGCAAAAAATTTATGCATGTGGGGGGTGTCCCTCAGCTCGGCCTGCACCCTTTTCAATCTGGGACCCCTCCAAGCATGTCCTACTGATGGTTTGCAGGGATCAGGCCTAAACTGGCAGTCGGACATCCCTCTTGCAATCCAGACCTCCTAGATCCTAACTACTCACCTGCCTGCCTGCCTGATTGCCCCTAACCACTCTGCTTGCTGGCCTGCTCACCCCCAACTGACCCCATGCCAGTGTGCTCACCCCCAACTGCCCTCCCTGCTGACCTGCTCACCCCCATCTTTCCTCTCCACTTGCCTGCTCACCCCCAACTACCCCCTCCCATGGCCTGCTCACTCCAAAATTCCCCCTCATTATCCTGATCACCTCCAACTGACCCCCAACTGCCCTCCCCCTGCTGGTAAGTTTATCCCCAATGGCTCCCCCACCCCAGCCTAATCACTCACAACTACCACCTCATCCTGGCCTGATCACCCACAACTGCCCTCTAACCTCCTCAACCTCTGCCCAACCACCATGGCTGTGTCCAGAAGAACATCCAGAAGGTCTCCTGGAAGGTTTCCTAAACTAATCAGCATTTTATTGGTATAGATAGAGGTCTGGTGCATGGGTGGGGGCTGGCTGGTTTGCCCTGAAGGATATCCTGGATCAGGGTGGGGGTTTCCTTGGGGTGTTGGATGGCCTAGACGAGGAGACTGTGGTGGTTTTCAGGCCATCCATGCCCCCATGGGGTGGGGGTCCCTGCTGGGGGGACATTGCCAGCCTGGATGAGTGGCTGAGGGCTGTTTTCAAGCTGGCCACACCCCCTTCAGGGTGGGGATCCCTGCTGGGATGCCTGGCCAGCCTGTGTGAGGGGCTGATGACTGTTTGCAGGCTGGCCACACATCCCAGCAATCCAGGCTCCCCCACCCTCTTTTTTTTTTTTTTTTTTTTTTTTTCAGTGCCTCCTTGAGAAGAGGCCAGGGCTGGCTGGAAGCAGGTATCTGGGATTTATTTATCTTCTATAATTGAAACTTTGTAGCCTTGAATGGAGGCCAGGACCAGCAAGGGCAGGTGGGAAGCTTGGCTTCCTTCATTGCTGGGGGCAACCCAAGCCTCCTGCTCACTCCAGCTGCCGCCATCTTTGTTGGGTTGATTTGTATATTCACACCTGATTGGCTGGTGGTTGTAGCAGGTGGGTATAGTGGAGGTATGATCAATTTGCATGTTCTCTTTTATTAGTGTAGTTGTCACATGTAACATGTATGCACACATATAATACCTATGTAGAGATAAAGAAATTCTCTCTCAAAGTTGTTTTATCCATTAATGGGGAAAATAATAACTAATAAATTTTATGATCATTCACCGCTGATCACAATGGAATCTGTTTAGTGAGCCCTACTGGCCTTTCATGCTTAAAAGGAATATAGTGCATAAGAAAAATGGAAGACATGGATCTCAGATCAAGTTCACACCGCTTTCAAAGTAGCGGGATGTGTGAACAAAGTTATATTTTGTTAGCAAGAAAATTTCTTGAAGAAATAACTCCTAGGTGTTCTCTTGAAACTTTACCCATCAGAAAATAATGGTGGTCAGTCTATATTGAAGAAAAGGGTTTTGTTTTGTTTTGTTTTGTTTTTACAGAAGTAATGAAATATTTCAGTTCTATATTAATTATTATACCTTGTCAAGAATGTGGACTTTTCTAGATCCCATAAAATCTGTTATATTTTTGTAATGCTATGAACTTGGTAAATATTTATTGACCTTCTAAATTGCGTTAGGTTCTCAACAATACGTATGCAGCGTTCTTCTCTTCAGGAATTGTCAAATGGGGAGTCTGACAGCAATAAACTCAGAGCATTTAGAAAGTTTTCATAGAAGAGAAGTATCATATAATATTCTTATTATTTCTGAGGATTTCAACTAATTCCAATTAATCTTATGTTGCTGAATTTTACTTGATCCTGATTAATCTAGTGTTGAATATATTTAGTTTAGTTAACATTTGCTATTTATGACAGGGCTGAAATATTTGGGTGAACATACATGTGCAGTAAAACAAAAACAGAATGAAGAAACCCTAATTTTTTTTTAAAAAAAATGAATGTCTAAAGTGTTTTAGAACACACAGGATGAAATGAAGTTAATGGTGATTCATAACATGTAACAGTTACTGGGAAAGATTTCTTATATAGGTTATTGTCTTGATCCAGTTTTCATATTGGCCACGGTGTTTTGCACCAAATTACTTTCAGCTTATTTGTTTCTATGTGCATATGAATTCAAGAGGGGAGTATGAGAGAAGATGATGAACAGATAAGCAGGAGCCAGACTATGAGTCAAGAATAATTTGTAGTGGTATCTCATTTATCTGGACACTTTAAAACCACAACCTGTTGTTTTTAATTTCTTTAAAAATTAGCCTAGAAAAATGAATATAATCCATGCATTTTCACAATTTTAGAAAATAAGGATGTTTTGTGATTTATATAAGAATGCTTATAATGCTTGGTAATATCAACTCTATCCAAAACAAATCAAGATCTATTATTACCTATTTTAGTTGATATGAAATAAGGACAAAAACACCAAATAACATGCTTTTATTTTTGGCTAACCTAAAAACAAAACAAAGCAACCCCAAACCTGTTATTTGAATTCCAATTATTAAAGTAATTTTGAAAGGCTGCTTTTCAGATGCAGTAGGATCATTTTAACTCATTGTTTGATAGAAAAAAAAGAATAGAAAAAACACACACACTAATATTTTATAATTTGTAATAAAGTTATGTACATGAAGTTTCAAAGAACTAATATTATTGTATAATAGAGGCCCAATACACAAAATTGGTGCAAGAGTAGGCCTTCCTTTTCCCGGCTGCCACCACCAGGTTCTCTCTGGCTGCCAGCACCTGGGACCCAGGGTTCCTTTAGGGAGGACCCACCACCTGCTGCAGCCCACTGGTCAGTGGCCTGGACCTCCCACTGTGGGACAATCATGGGATGATGGCCAGGCCCCCAACCAATCACATTGAACCTGCCTTGGCTGGCCTGGCGCCAGTGGGTGTCATAGCATGGTCCTAGATTGTCATCTCAATGGTCCTTCTGCTGTTCGGCCATTTGGTCGATTTGCATATTATAGTTTTATTATATATAATTCTTATACTTGATAGCCCTGGGAAATATTTCCCTTTGCATTAATTAAATACATATATTTTGAGGTCTTAAAGAACAAGTAAATGAAGAATATATTTTTATCTTGGATAATATATGAAGATTAAATTTATGTTCTTTTTATTAATTTACAAAACATACTTCATTTACCATTAGCCTTCCTAACCTCTTTAGGAAAGCTTACCATGAAAAAAAAAAGTTATTACCCTGGCCTGGTGGCTCACGTGGTTGGAACATCCTTCCTACACCAAAAGGTTAAGATTCAATCCCTTGTCTGGTAGTTTGGTGGGTGCAGAAGACAACCAACTGATGTTTCTCACATCAGTTTCTCTCACTCTCTCATTAATAAAAGACATGTCCTTCCGTAAGAAAAAAAATATTTGCTAAAAAATAAAATAAGGCCAAGATCAGTTTGGCTCAGTGGATAGAACGTCAGCCTGCTGACTGAAAGGTCCCAGGTTCGATTCCAGTCAAGAGCATGTACATTGATTGTGGGCACATCGCCAGTAGCGGGTGTGCAAGAGGCAGCTGACTGATGTTTCTCTCTCATTGATGTTTCTAACTCTATCTCTCTCCCTCTCTGTAAAAATCAATAAAATAGATTAAAAATAAAATAAGAAGATATTGTAAAAATTAGTAAATAAGAAGTGACCATGCTCATATACATAATGTTTATGATGAAAGTCAGTTCTACTTTATGATCATGAGAATCACAGTCCAGGAAATACTCATTTCCCCCTGTGATTAACGTACCAACACTGAGTTTTCAGAAGGTTATTTTCTTAAATTTTACTGGCCAGGAAGATAAGAGAGTGATATCATGTGGTTTGCTGTGTCTCCAGTGTAGATACTTCATCAGGTTAAAGTCTGAATATCCAGTAGGGCTATTTATCAGAAGTAAAGAACTAGAAAACATTTGGTGTGACTCAAAGACTTTAATTGAAAGACTGACAAGAAGTCTTTTAGTAGCAAAATAATCTATCAAACACTTTTAATATATCAGGGCTGTGTGGAAAATATGTAAAATCAAACCCTGGCTTAGTAATTACAGGTAATTTGTGAACTGCTTCTAATTTCCTTACTGTGTAAATGATATGTCTATCCATTTGAGATGAGATTTGACTCTCTGAGGATCTTATTGAGGAGCTCACAGTTTGATACTGTCTATATTGTTTTACTATACTCTATGCTGCTCTTCGAATTTTCAGTTCATTTTGAGTGACAGAAAGTATGATTTTGGTGTTAAACTCTGAGGTGTTTATTCTGTGTAGTATGTTCTCTATATTTTGACCTACTGTTAACTTTGGCAACTTTTACTAATTATGGATTAAGGATTGAATGTTACTTTCTAGTATATGTTCAATAACTTCTCCTAGAAATGCCAAATAAAATAAATCATAAACTTTTCAGAATATTGGGTTTCATGCTAGTTGATTCAATACTTGTTAAAGACTCCTAGGTACTGCAAAATTGTTAGAAGGCGTTACCAGCTAATCAGGGTAAGAATTTCAAGACTCCAGTATGCATTAACATCATTTATGAGAAACGGAAAAGTAACGTAATATTAATAACAATTGGCTTATTTTTGTTTCTAAAGATCACTCTCATCCTATTTATTTCCTATCATTGTTTTCTTAGATGAAAAAATCAAAAAGCCTATAACATGCATATACTCACCCATTCATAACATTTATTTAACTTATAATATGGTGATGTTATTTGTGTTTAGTTCTGTCATGTTATTTTTTTGTTTACTTTTTTGATAAAGCATGTCATTTTTTGTTTTACCTATCTGTATTTTGCAATTGCATGTCCAACTTTTTAAATGACTCAGTGAACAAATGAATTCTTGTCACTTTAAATTTCACTCTAAATATTTTGAACAATCTGTTTATTCTCAAACATTGCTCCAATTTTTTACTTTGTGTAGGAGCATGAAAAGAAAGTGAACAAAAAATGGCAAGAACTGTGAGGTACAGCCAGCTTTGTACCTGATAATCTTGTTAAAGCTTGTTAATGTTAGACCTAAATAAAATATATGTATTTTTGTAATTTGGATCATTTGAGTTTGTCTTTTGTTTGCATGATATGATTTTGTTTTATATTTTGTTTTTTTCCACTCACCAGATGTTCCCAACACTTTGCTTCCCACTACTATCATCCCCTCCCTTACCACTGCAACAGTCACAACCACTGTAGCCATAACAAGCAGTCCAACCACATCTGCAACAACCAAGAGCATAAGAGGTACAGTATCCTTCTTTGTTATGGCCTGGAAAACACATTAAATGGAGCTTTAAGGGTAGAAAAGTTAAGATTCAATTTAATTAATAATAAGTAAGTCACCTAACTTACAATCAATTAGGAAGATTGGAATAGACTATTAGACAAGTGTTATATTTTAATTTTTAGTGTCACTTATGACTATTATGAAAAATATTTCAGAATATAGGATAAAAACGTATGGATTTCTACAGCATTGAGCAAATTTAAAATGTGAACATTGTCAATGTTCTTTTTCTGTTGTTGTTGTTTGTTTTTGTTTTTGTTTTTTTTGCCTTGCCTTTTCAATGAAAACAAACAAATAACATGTTCAAGGATGCAGAGATAACTTTTGCCTTTTTGATGGTCAACTTTAATGTTAAAGAGTTGTTATTTCTCTGCAACCAGATTGAAATGCTTAGTGTTGAATTTTTTTTAAAACTTGACATAATCCATGGTCATTATAAACCATAAAAAATAGAACTTTTAAGTAAATATTCAGAATATTACCTAAAATAATTTGCAGAGTGGATCTGCTTATTCTAGTATAATGTTCTAAAGCAAGTGGTCTAGAATTGTCAAGGATGATAGTATTTTATATTGGCTCCATGAGTAATTTCTGATGTCAGTTTAATAATAAGCATTTTTGCCTCAAGGATAGCAATCTTAAGGAAATGGAAAATAATTCTTATGGGCAAAAAATAATTACATATGTTTCAGAAATATAAAAAAGCATTCCTGAGCAGTCATTAAATGGTTAACATATGATAAAGAAATAAAAAGAGTTGAGTGCATTGTAGAAAACACATTAAAATTTACTTCTGCATAAACATCATTTAGAGAAAATTTGTCTTATTTAAGTCTGTTTTTTTTAATTTTTATACATTTTTTGTCATGTTGGCTATACTAATACCTATTAAACTTGACAATTTAACTTGAAATCATGGGAACTTTACATTAATATATAGTAATTAAAACTGTACCAAGGGCAGGCTTAGAATTATTTTCATTCACTTGTAAAGATTGTTCAATTACACTATTTGGTTTTCTTGAAATTTTTATTAATTCTCAATATTAAATGAGTTGCCAGCTTTAACTTTGCAGTTATCATACCAATTTTTCTCTTGTTTTAAAAAACTGTACTTGACAATTGCTAGTTTTTAATAGTCATGTGAACTATACACAATGTACAAGGTTGATAGCTAAAGGATTGGTTGCAAAGTTTATTGATAGCAGTAATAAGAATTTGTCAAAAATACCTAGGTTTATTTAATGGTTATTAAATAAATCGTATTTGAATAAAATCTACAAGTGAGGAGAGTTTAAGATATTTCTAATAGCAATTTACATAAAAGTGGGAAGAAAATAATAAAGATGAAGGAAAAGGTAAATATATATATATATATATATATATATATATATATATATATCTTCGCTTTATCAATTTTGAAATTTTTTTACAAACTAATTCAAAGTGCATATGATTAATCCATACTAACAAAATCTAAATGACAATATTAATTTCCAATTGTACAATCAAATCAACGTGATAGAAAAGAAGGGAAAGATGTTGAATTGAATTTGTATTTTAAAGACCTACTTACTTCCTATCAAACAGTTATGGTGTCCATCTCTAACAAACATTCATTGAGCACCTGCTATGTATATGGGACTATGCCAGGTCCTAAAGACACATGGAAGAGGTTCATTTGGGGCATGGGGCTGCCTGGTGACGAGCCTGTAGTGATTTGCAGGTTGACCATACCCCCCAGGGACCCAAGCAAAGACCCTGGTATCTGGAATTTTTTTTATCATCTATATTTAAAACTTTGTAACCTAATCTGCAAATGTGTGGGTCCATAGCTGACTTAAATAAAAACCAGTGGTGGGGGTACCTTGTCTTTATTTAAGTCAGCTATGGACCCACACATTTACAGATTAGGTTATTCTAAGATAGCATAGGATACTAAAGCTGCCCTTTCTATTCTAGTAGGTCTTATCTGGAGTAAAAATACATATCACTGGTTATAAAGTTGAACTAAGGGGAAAAAAATGAAAAACTTTGAATATTTACCTATTTCTTATGGAAAGCAGAACACTTATGCTCCATTCTATTTTCTAAGGACACTTGAGGCTTGGGCAATTTACAAAGCATCATATTTTTAAGAGTTAAATTTCCAGTCTGTTTATTCATTTGACTTAGGTCAATTTGAACAAAAACATTTGATCTATTCATCTACATTCATCCTAAATAAACTGTTTGTTTGTTTGTTTTACTCCTATAAATGTAACAGTATTTTCATTGATTTATGATAACAATCCTAGATTTAATATAATTTAAAAATACATACAAAACAACCTCCAAGGAAGAAAAGAAAATGTTCACTAGAAGATTATGTGCCATTTTCTTTAATTCATTTTATATAATATGCATGTACATATAAGTATTACATTTAAACATTTCCATAATTATTGTATTCCAGGAAGCCTGTCACTTATAAATATCAAGATTAAATGAATTGACTATTAGGATGGTAATCTATTTTATATTTTAGAAACTCATCCTGTATATATGAATAAATGTATTCCTAGAACATGTTTAAAATTACTTTAAAAGTCATTAATAAGCTAAACTGGTTGTATCTTTCTTACTAACCAACGAATTAAATGTACGAGCAGTGCCTTTGAAGCTGAAAAGATTCCGGGCACAGCTCTTGCTTCTTTGACACTCACATGAAAAACAGTTAATAACCTCCGGAGTCAGCTCGGTGAAACACCGAATTGATACTAATTAAACCAACTTTGGGACAGAAGGTGACCTTGATTTCAGCTGGAACTTTCTGCCAGGACAATAAATAAGAACAAATGGCACAAAGCATAATTTCTAAGAAGGATCTAATATGATCTATTAATTTTAGGGAGTTGATAGAATTGCAATAAGTGATTAGATAATTGTAATAGTTTAAAATATATCTTGTTTCAATAATACAGTGGTTTCTTTTTTATTAATTAATTAGTTTATTTTATTGATTATGGTCTCACATAATTGTCCTTATCCCCCCATTCTCATCCCAACCCCCTCCCTACATATGCCTCCACCCCCTTGTTGTCCATGGCCACTGGGTAGGCCCATATGCATGTACACAAGTCCTTTGGTTGATCTCTTCCCCTTACCCCCACCCTCCCCTACTTTCCCTCTGAGGTTTGAGAGTCTGATCGCTGATTCTCTTTCTCTGGGTCTGTTTTTGTTCATCAGTTTATGTTGTTCATTATTTCCTTTAGATGTGTGAGATCATGTGAACCAAGAAATACCCTTGTAAGAACCTAAACTGCGACAAGCAATAATGGTTATGCTTAGAGGCAAATGAATCAGTCTGTAGTGAGTTCCTTTCTGGGCAAACAGTTCTTTTGTGTCCCAATTTCAATGTCAAATAGTTCCTTATGTGTACATGTCAGCCATGATATTTCAGATCTGGTTGGTGGACAAATGGTAGTAATGCAGGTCCAACCGTCTCTGGTTTGGTCCTAGGCATCCTTCAGCAACAAGCAGCTGCTGTCTGCTGGTATGGTGAGGTGTCATCAGCATCTTCCATCTCTGAATTGTGTCTCCTCTCTTCATGGCTGGAGCGCTTCTGTCTATTCCTCTCTGATACAGGATTCCAGATGGTCTTGGAGTTGTTTTCTGAAAATATACAAACATATTCTCAACCAAAAGTTAATAAAGGGATATTTTCTTTAAATTTGATTTGGGATTCTTTTTCATCCCCCCCCCACCCCCCAAATAATTTTCCCCTAGCTTGTTTTGACACCATGTGTGTCTTTTCTTTTCTTTTTTTTTCTTTTTTTTTTAAATATATTTTATTGATTTTTTACAGAGAGGAAGGGAGAGAGATAGAGAGCTAGAAACATCGATGAGAGAGAAACATCGACCAGCTGCCTCCTGCACATTCCCCACTGGGGATGTGCCCGCAACCAAGGTACATGCCTTTAACCGGAATCGAACCTGGGACCTTTCAGTCCGCAGACCGACGCTCTACCGCTGAGCCAAACCGGTTTTGGCTCATGTGTATCTTTTCATGGGTATCTTTCTGTTAGCGTTTCGAATGAAGATTAATTTTCTAAAGTACAATTTTTTTTAGATGTAAATTATTCTCAGAATATTTTTCCTTACATGATTTTCTTCCACTGTCACCTCCTTTTTTACTTTAAATAATAGGAGACTTTTGGAAATTTTATAATGTAGTCTTGATAGCTTTTACATTTTAAATTATTTGTACTACACTATGAATGCTTTAGGTTCATAACATGTTGTGCAATTTTACCATGGGACACTCTGCCAATAAGAATTTTTGTTAACACTTTAGGAACAGCTTTTTGTACAGTACAATCAGTTTTTCTAGAATATTCATTTATTTCCATTAGCCACATTACTTTCCTCTGAGAAGTTGGCTACTATTCATCTGTCAAACTCAACACTCTAGCAACAATCTCATTTACCATGTGTGTATTAGTGGAATTGATTATTTCCCTTCTTGAGAAGGGCCTGAACATTCCTGCTGCTAGGCTGGACTTGGATATTAAAAACCCACTTGCCCACACCATGGGTATGAGACCTCTCAAACAAGTCTTGTTGCAGTGAGAGGGCAGCTACTGTCAGCCAAGTCTGTCTGTTATCTGGGTCCCAATTTGAGCTGTGCATGGAAAGCGGCAGCTATGGGGGCAGGAGACCTCCCCTCAGAATGGGAGAAGGTTCAGGCGCCTGCCATGCTGCAGCTGGGGGGGGGGGGGGTTGTAAGGGTCTGTGCCCCACCTCTGTTGACCCCCAAGTTCTCTCCTGATGGCCCCTCTGCGACTGTGCCTGTCTTAGGTTGTTACAGTGGTTTCTTATTTCTCTAGATTTAAGTAATTTTTTCTATTAGCTTTCGGTACTCATCCAAAATTACATGTGGCCAGAAAATTATACACTATTTGATACAAAGTGAGCATGAGGTGAATGAAGACAAGGAAACATATGTTTTCTGACTGACCTCTCAAATACATACAAAATATTCCTGCAATTTTAGTTTCAGAACTGCTTATGCTTGAGCTGCAGTGACGCTGACTTTTAAATAGAGAAATACCTTTATTAACTGATTAAGAAAAGTGACTAAGAAAATGAAATCGTCCCAATAGGTACACAGATTTAAACTATTGTAAGAAAACTTTTTGAGGCAAATGATTTGCAGCAGTTCCACAGTTCAAATTTGAATTGAATAGTATTTAAAAAAAGAGTCAATAAATTTACTATAAATGGGAAGAGGTAAGTAAGAACAGAAATTAAATTTATTTACCAATACTGCTTAAAGAATTACACTGGTGTAAGGGGAATTTTGTTCAACATGTTCAATGTAATAAACAAAAATACCTAATTTAAGTCCATTTATTTTTCATTTCAAAAAAAGAAGTGAACTTAAATATACCAATGGATATTTTACTTAATCTACTACTAAGCAAAGAATGCTAAGCAGTGAGTCTTTAGTGAAGGGAAAATTTTTTGAATTAACATGAGTTATTGGATTAGATTGATTGAAAAACATTTTTTTTCAAAAGCTTTTTAACCAATTTTGATATCTAAGAACCAGATTCTGTAATAAAAAAACAGGAAGCACTTCTAAAAATAGTCTGGATTAAACTGGGTAAATTCAATGGGCTTAAAACATTTTTTTTCCTTTGAAATCATGTTCTTAAAATATTAATTATAAACTTTTTTCTAGTTTAGATAATGTTATTCAGATATCAGCAGGAATTGATTGTAGTCTCCAAATGGTGCAGCTATAGTTTTTTGTTTGTTCGTTCGTTTGTTTGTTTGTTTGTTTGTTTGTTTGTTTTAATGAGCCTTTCACAGAAACACGGGTTGAGTTTGGGGAACTCATAAATGATGGGAAAAGCAGGAGAGTACTCTCATAGCAAATTGCTCCTGAATGTGGAGAAAATGCACGGGTTATCCTAGTCTGAAGAAAATTGGAGGCAGAAAGTGACAGTTTGAAAAGAGCAGTAGTCAAAGGACACAGCCAGTATCCAGACTTAAATCAAGTGGGGACATTGGGGACAAAGGATCAATAGTGGGTCTCTTTGTTTTCCTGCTTTCCAAAACCTTTCATTAACTGAATCCAACTGGAAATCAGAGCCCAAGGAATCTGGATGAAGCAGTGCAGAGAAGTCACCTCTCAGAGCACAGAGCAAGGCAAAAAAAGCATGGATGCTGGATTTGGGTATCAAAAGGAAAATGAACAGCAGAGACCTATGCATTTAGAATGTTATCTGATCTTTTTAAAATATGTCATCTAGCCCAGCCTGTGTGGCTCAGTGGTTGAATGTCAACCCCTAAATCAAGAGTCCTCTGGTTCAATTCCCTTTATCCCTCTCCTCTCCTCTATCTCTAAAAAATAAAAACAAACAAACACAATAAAATATGTCAGCACATTTGATCATCAAGGTGATTAGATAACAGATTTCAATTCAGTTTCAGATTTTTCTCATTAATATACATATTACAAGTTTGTAATAGAAAATTAGTAATAGACCTAGTAATGGTGGTAAAATAGTGCTCCAAACTCATTTGAATATATAATTTCCTGGTAAAATAACAATTGAAAAGGGAAAAACAATCTAGATGAGAGGGCAGATTATGAAGCTTGATGAGGCTGGCTTTGTTGGTATACTTTTTAAAAATCTTTTAAAATCTATTTTTTATAATTTACTGTAAATATCGTGATTTCTAAGAGATAATCATCTTAAATCTTAGTGTGAAGAATTCCTATCCAATTTATTAAGTAGTAAGAAATTCCTAATTTGAAATATTCTCAAACATTCTTGTATAGACTGAAATTATTTCTATTTGAATTAACTGCTTTGAAAATCGTGGCTCCAGGTGGGGGCCTCTAAAAATGAGCCAACCTTAAGTTAGTAATTAACTGATAAACATATATATATATATATATATATATATATATATATATATATATCATTAACTTTCTATTAAAGGAATTTTAGTGTCACACAGACAAATAATTATCAGTCTTAGGATAGCAGCTTTTCAGGAAAAAAAAAATAATTTTTTTTAGTAAATGTTTAGAAACAGCAACCACAGTCCTTAATATGAAACATCATATATGTGCCTACTGTTTCTAAAGTATGTGCATGTTATTAATTCAGTTAGGTTGGTAGGCAGAAAACATGTGAAATAAAAACAGCTACAGTTCCTTGTTTGTCTGTATTATACTCTGTATCCCTCCATTTTTTTTTTACCACTGACAGACCAGCAAGTTTTGTTCATAGTGGTTTTTTAGAATAGTTTTTAAAAGAGTAAGAAGAGTAAAGGTATTTTTTCTCATATTTCTAGGTAACCTATTCTGTAGTTTGAGAATTAGTCAGTTGGAAATTGAATATTGCAACTCAAAATGCTGTTTTAGGAACTGGAAACAAATCCTCATATACTTTTTTTTTAGTCCTGCCAGGTTAAATCCCAGATACATTTCAATATAAGTTTAAGTCAAAAGGGGAAATAAATGCAAATGAGGAGTAAGTGCTAACAATTTCATTTTGCTACTTTAAATTAATGTTTTTAATTTAATCAATATTTGGCAATATATCAATGTAAGAGTTTCCCGTGATAATATATCAATGTGGGGGTTTTGAATATCTTTTAAAATTACATGGTATTTGCTAAAAAGTAAAAATAGTATGCAGCATGTTCTCAGTGTACAGTCATTATTTCACTGGGCTCACAAGGAATGCCACATTCAGACTCAGCATGAGAGTGAAAATAATTGCTGGGGGCAGGATATTTTGGTGTCATCCTTATTTGACCTCTGAGCATGTGATCTTAGGCAAGGCAATTTATCTCTTTGGACCCCAGTCAGCTGTATGAATTCCAATGTGTTTCTCAACTATTGAATTCTGTGAAATATGATCTGCAGATCTGAGTCCTTACCAGAACTTCAAGGACCAGTGCAGTATCTGTAGTTTTTCAATCAGAACAGGTGGATACAATCACTCTGCCATTTGAAATTATTTGAATAATTTTAAACATAATGTCACACTTCCAGTTTATTTGTTTGAATAATATTAAAAGCTAAAAGGTTAAAAAAGTATTATTACATCCTGACTGAAATATTTGGTGTTTTGTTCATTGTTTTCTAGTCAAATGCCCATCTCTTCTCCCATCATTTGCAATTTCACATTTAGTTCCTTCCAGTGTTTTCTCATCCAAGTTTTTTATATACCTCAAGATGCTCTAGTCTATAAAATGTCTAACCTCACAGCATGGTGGTATAATAAATATTGAGTTCCAGCTGTGATGTCTACAAAACTAAAGCACATGGTCCATTTTTGCAGTTCTGTAATTAAGTCCAAGTCTCTGTTGGTCGAACATTTTATAGCCAAATCCACAGCATAAACCAACTTTCCAATACTGTTTTATGTCATAATTTAAGACTGATCCATTTTGATTGAATTAAAATAGTTGTAGAAAAAAATGGTGAAGGCATTAGCTTCTGGACTCATCATCTGGGCTCTCTTTTCCACTGTGCCATGGATAAGCATTGTGACATGGCTTACTCTCTCTGTGCCTCTGTTGTCAGAACAAAAAAGTTCAGAGAATAAAAATAGTATCAACCCTAGACCATAGAAAATATATTCAGATCATCAGCACTACCTCCCAGACTGGCCTTGGACACTGCCTTTGAGCCTGCAGCCACACCAGCCAAAGTCTTGCTGTCCCGCCTACAGCCCTGCAGACCCTGGGACATCCACCTCCCAGGGTGCATGGCTCCCGCATTATTAAGTGGGACTTCCCCCACCCCAGCTGACAACCACCAAACACCACAGTCACCACTTTCCTGCTCCCAGGCCTTCTATGCCCCACTGTCCCTATAGGCAGCTCCTAGGTGTCTCTGTGAGCCCCCGCTGGGCATGCTCATATCCAGACAAGGGTGCGCGGCCTGGCAACAGAAACTGGGACTTCCCCTCCCTGGATGCTGACCTCTGGTCACTCACTGTTTTCGCAATCATCCAGCACATGGGCCCTCTGAGCCTGCTGCCCTGGCAGGCAGTCCCAGGTGCCTCTCTGAGCTCATGCAAGGCACAACCCTGGATGCTGGCATCCAGTCCCTGCTATAGTGCTGCTCCAGCACACAGGCTCTCTGAGCCCTCCACTCCAGCAGACAGCTCCTTGGAGTGTCTGTAAGTCACAGCTGGGCATGCATATCCAACCAAGCTACATATCTCCTGAAGCAGAAACTGAACTTACTCCTCCTTGGAGGCAGATGAACATCAAAACCATGCCGATCCAATCCAGTGTGTGGACCTCACGAGCACACAGGCCTGGCAGACAGCTTCTGGGCCCCTCTGTGAGCAGCCACTGGGCCGGTGCCTCTCTGTCCAAAGGGGTACGGATCTATAGTATCCCCCTCCTGGCTGCCTACCTCTACACACCTTGGTGAGTTACTAAGGACTAGATTTCCTGGGCAAAGTCAGATTGTTTTAACCACAAACTCTGAGATTCCCGCATCTCCAATGAGAATTATAAGGAGCTAAATGAAAATGTCACCAACATGAAAAGAAACCAAGAGGAAATGAAGAATTACCTAATTGCAATAAAGAATCACAATAGAAGGCTTAAACACTAGATGAGAAGAGGTTGAGGACCACATCAGTTAATTAGAATACAAGGTAGGAAAAAAAACAACACACAAACAGAGCAGCAACTGGAAAGAAAATTTAAAATGCATGAGAAGAGCTTAAGGAAGCTTCAGGCATCACAAAATAAAAAATAAAATTAAAATTAAAAACAATCTACATAATAGGGGTACCAGAAGGAGAGGAAGCAGAGCAAGGAAGAGAAAATCTGTTTGAAGAAATAATGACAGAAAACTTCCCTGATGTTGGGAAGAAAACACACACACAAGTCCAAGAAGCACATAGAGTCCCAAACAAGATGAACCCAAAAAGACCTACACCAAGACATATCATAATTAAGTTGGCACACATTAGTGACAAAGAAGAATCTTAAAGGCTGCCAGAGAGAGGCAGAAAATTACCTATAAGGGATCTCCCATTAGACTATCAACTGATTTCTCAACAGAAACACATCAGGCCAGAATGGAATGAAAGGAAATATACAAAGTGATGCAAAGCAAGGGACTGAATCCAAGAATACTATATCCATCATGGTTATCATTCAAAATTGAAGGTGGAATGAGGAGCTTCACAGACAAAAAAGGGCTAAGAGAGTTTATTAACACCAAGCCAGCAATGCAAGAAATGCTAAACGAACTGCTGTAAAAAGAAGAAATAGAAAGGCAAAAAGGAACATAAGCATAAAGAATAAAAATGGTGACAAACAAGTACCTATAAATAATAACATTAAAAGTAAATGGATTTAATGCTCTAATCTAAAGACTTAGGGTAGCTGAATGGATAAGAGAACATGACCCATATATCTACTGTCTACAAGAGACCCCACTGAGAACAAAGGATTCACACAGACTGATAGAGAAGGGATAGAAATGGAAATTTCAGGCAAATGGAAATGAGAAAAAAGCTGGGGTAACAATCTTATATCTGACAAAATAGACCTCAAAGTAAAAGCCATAACAAGCCATAAGGAGGGCCGCTTCATAATGCTGAAGAAAGCAATTCAACAAGAGAATATAATTCGGGTAAATATATATGCACCCAATACAGGATCACCCAAATACATAAAAAAAAACTTCTGGAAGATATCAAGGGAGAGATAAATAGCAATACAATCATAGTCAGGGACTTTAATAACCCATTGACACCACTGGATAAATCCTCTAAACAAAAAATCAGCATAGAAACAACAATCCTAACTGTATCACTAGATCAATCAACATAATTGACATCTTCAGAACATTTCACCCCAAACTACCAAATACACATTCTTCTCAAGTGCTTGGGACATTTTCAAAGATAAGTCACAAATTAGGACACTGGCAAACTTTCTTCAAATTCAAAAAAATAGAAATTATACCAAGCATCTTCTCACATCACAATGGCATACAATTAGAAACCAACTACAATAAAAAAAAAAATCAAACACTTGAAGGATAAATAGGATGCTATTAAAAAATGATTGAGTTACCAAAGAGATCAAAGTAAAAATAAAAAGCTTCCTGGAAACAAATGACAATGAAAAGACAACAATCCACAATCTATGGGACACAATGAAAGCAGTCCTGAGAGGGAAGTTCATAGCTCTACAGGCCCACATAAAAAAAAAAAAAAAGAAAAACTTGAAATAAATTATCTAACCTTGCAACTTAAAGAATTAGAAATAGAGCCACAGGGAAGCCCAGAGTAACCAGAATGAAAGAAATAATAAAGATCAGGTCAGAAAAAAAGTGACAGAGAGACAAAAATAAATAAATAAATAAATAAATAAATAAATAAATAAATACAAAAGATCAATGAACCCAAGAACTGCTTCTTTGAAAGGATAAACAAGATTGATGAGCCTCTAGCCAGGCTCACCAAGAAACAAAAAGAAGTGAGGACTGAAATAAACAAAATGAGAAATGAAAGAGGTGAAGTAACAACCTACCCCACAGACAAACAAAGGTTTGTAAAAACAACAACAACAACAAAAACAAACAAACAAACAAACAGAAAACACTAAGAAAAATTTTACTCCAACACACAGGGCAACCTTGAGAAAATAAATATATTTCTAGAAAAATACATGCTTTCAAACTCAATAACTAAGAATAAAAAAACCTGAAAAGGTCAATCACTACTGATGAAATTGAAACAGTAATTAAAAGCTTCCAGCAAACAAAATCCCTAGACAGGATGGCTTCACAAGGGAGTTTCACCAAACATTCAAAGAACTAAAACCTATTCTTCTAAGACTATTCCAAAAAATTTAAGAGGAAGGCACACGTCCAAGCTCTTTCTATGAAGCCAGTATTACCCTAATCCCAAAACCAGATAAAGACACTGCAAAGAAGGAAAATTACAGGCCAATATCCCTGATGAACATAGATGCTAAAATCCTCAACAAAATTCTAGCAAATCAGATTCAACATTACATTAGAAAGATCATACATCATGATCACATTGGATTTATTCTGGGTATGCAAGTCTGATACAATATCTGCAAATCTATTAATATGCTACATCACATAAACACATTCAAAGACAAAAATCACAAATCATGTCAATTGATACAAAAAAGGCATTTGAAAAAATCCAAAACCCTTTTTTGATAAAAACTCTCAGCAAAATGGGAATAGAGGGACCATTCTTCTTCTTTTTTTTAATATATTTTATTGATTTTTATACAGAGAGGAAGGGAGAGAGATAGAGAGTTAGAAACATCGATGAGAGAGAGTCATTGATCAGCTGCCTCTTGCACACCCCCTATGGGGATATGCCCGCAACCAAGGTACATGCCCTTGATCGGAATCGAACCGGGGACCCTTCAGTCCCCAAGCCGACGCTCTATCCATTGAGCCAAACAGGTCCCGGCGAGGGACCATTTTTCAACATAATAAAAGCCTTATATGACAAACCTACAGCCAATATCATATTCAATAGGTAAAACTAAAACCATTTCCCCTAAGAACAGGAACAAGAGAGGGAGGCCTACATTCACCACGCCTTTTCAACACAGTACTGGAAGTACTAGCCATAATGATCAAACAAGAAGAAGAGATAAAAGGCATCCAAATTGTAACAGAAGAAGCAAAATTGTCATTATTTGCAGATGACATGATATTGTACATTGAGAACCCTAAAGACTCTATCAAGAAACTACTAGACTTAATAAATGAATTTGGCAATGTAGCAGGATACAAAATTAAGAACTGAAATCTAAGGGTTTTTTTTTATATATCTACTAGAGGCCTGGTACAGGAAATTCATGCATGGGTTGGGGAGGGGATGGAGGGGGGGGGGGGGGGGGGGACACGGGAGAGTGGTATCCTTCAGCCCAGCCTGCACTGTCTCCAATCTGGGACCTTTCAGGGGATGTTCAACTGTCAGTTTAGGCCCAATTCTGCAGGGATCAGGCCTAAACCAACAGTTAGACATCCCTATCACAATCTGGGACTGCTGACTCCTAACCACTCCCCTACTTGCCTGCCAACCTGATTGGCCCCTAACTGCTCCCCTGCCAGTCAGATTGATGCCTAAGTGCTCCTGTCCTGGCCTGATCTCACCCCCATCTGCCCTCCCCTGATGACCTGATGGCCCCTAACTTCTGTCCCCTGCCAGCCTGGTCGCCCTCAAATGCCCTTCCCTGCAGGCTTTGTCATCCCCAACAACATTCCCCTGCTGGCATGGTCACCCCAAATACCCTCCCCTGCTGGCTTATCCAGCCATCTTGTGTTGGCCATCTTGTGATGATGTGAGGGCATTGCATGAGGGCATGAGGGCCACCTAGGCTTTTATTAGTATAGATATTCTGAGAAACCTTATTATTCTCCTTCATAAAATTCATCAAAAACATTTTAAGCATAATTTTCTATATATCCCTACCCCAACCTGATGGGAAATTCATTTTTAAATTTGGGATTAATAATTGTTATTATTTTGCCAATTTTCTGAAACATCTAGTTTTAGCAATTCGTTATGTCTTAAAACAAAATAATGGATCCCTAAGTATAATACTGCTGAAACTTCTGTCCTTATAGTTCTTGATTATTCTTATTACTTTATTAACTTTCTCTGCTATCTTATTCTAACTCTGAGAGCCTCTTCTTATTGTCAGGAGTGCTAAATGATACATGGGTCAGTATGTAACTGTAATTGTTTTGTCTTCCTTCCATAAATGACTTCTCTAGAGTCTACTCAAGGTCAAAGCTCTTGCTTTCTTTCCTCCATGCAGTTTGGCTCTAAAATAAAGGTGTTTTGTCTAAATCATACCTGAATGTTTAGGCATTCAAAAGTCAAAGGAAATTACTTTGAAAGTTTTATCTATGAAATGCAAAAAAGATAAAGCAACATAAACATAATTACCTGTGTAAAGGATTAATTTAAGCCTCCATAATGAACTCTCAGTGAAAGCTCTTATATTATTTTCATAACTATAACTTAATTTTGTTTTGAAACTATTAACTTTAATGATATCTTCTTGGTTATGTACCCATAATATATATAGTAGAGGTAATGATTGTGAATGTCAGAGCTGTTTGAAAATTGCAAAATGCTACAACTATATGCTTCTCATCACTGTCATTTTTTTAACCTTTCCTCAAGCTACTAGCAGGAATGATATTTTTTTAAAATATATTTTTATTGATTTTTGAGAGGAGGAAGAGGGAGAGAGAGAAATAGTATATCAATGATGAGAGAGAATCATTGATCGGCTGCCTTCTGCATGCCCCATACTGGGGATCAAGCCTGCAATTTAGGCATGTGCTCTGACCAGGAATTGAACTGTGACCTTCTGGTTCAGAGGTTGATGCTCAACCACTGAACCAAGCCAGCTGTGCAGGAATTTTTTTTTTAATTGGGAAAATTATAATATTAATATTTTAAGAAAATCCCCCCAAAAAAGGTGGGAAATTCTTAGGAATTACAGGAGGTTCATAGTGTGGTAGTTACTTGGGTTTAATTCTGCAGAATCTTAAATTTGTTTTAAGGATTTTAGCAATTACTTTGAGAGCAATTAAGAATAAAGAAAAGAAGAATGACGTAGAGAGGGAGGGAGGAAGGGAGAAAAAAATGGAGGAAGAAAGGGAGAAAAGAAAGAAGAAAATGCGGAAGGAAATAAAGAAAGAAGAAATTGGGAAGGAAGGAAACACAACTGGTTTTAAGCAAAATTATACTATGATCAAATTTGCTCTTAAAAATATACTTCTGGCTGGAGGAGTAGCAAGTATATGAGAGATGGGCAAGAGGGGCTCATGGAAGAAGAGTTAAGGATTTATTGAAATAATTCTGGTGAGATATGATAACAGTTCTAGCGTATTAGTACTATTGGCAGAAAAGTGGAATAATTACAACTGAAATGTAAAATGCACATATTGTTTTGTTATATGGACTAAAGAACAAGAAAATGTCACAGATTTTTGACTTAATGGGTAGTGGTGTCATACACTGAGATAGGAAACATTGCTGTGAGAAGTATTATTATGAATTCATTTTGAAAATGTTGAGCTTGTTTTGTATTTTATATCTTCAAATAAATGTTTAAATATTTAACAGATGGAGCGCAGACTAGTAATTGCTGTTCAGAATCAGTGAAACCCAAGCATGGGATCTTGCAGGGAGAATAGATAATGAACAGAAAATTCAGTCTGTAGTTGGAGATCATCTGGTATAATAAAAGGCTAATATTCAAATAGACTGAAAGGCAGAAAAAACGAACAAACTGAACAATTGGTCACTATGATGTGCACTGACCACCAGGGGGTGCACATGGAACATGGCAGGCATTGGCAGCAGGCAGCAGAGCGTGGAATGTGGTGGACATCAGCTGCCGCAGAAATGGTAGAGCAGGTGAGCAGGGTCGCCAGACCAAGGCGGAGCACAGGTCACTGTCATCGGGGCAAGCCTCTGGCAGTTACTGAAAACTCTTTATTCCTGCATGCCGTGGTCCCACGCAGCACTTGAACCTGCTGCCAGCACCAGCCCCGCTCACACCCATGGCTGGTGCCTGGCCCCCATTGCTAGGCACCATCAGCAGGTGCGAATGGCAGCTGCTGGCCCAATTGCTCCTCAGGACTTCCCTACCACACCCTGCTCCTGAGGAGAGATCAGTGCCTACAGCCACTGCTCACACCCATTGCCGGTGCTGGCCCAACTTGCACCCGTAGCCAGCACTAGAGCTGCCATTTGAACCCACTGCCAATGCCAGGCACTGGTCCCGATCACAAGGTGCTGTCAGTGGGTGTGAGCGGTGGTGGCTACTGGCCCTGATCACGCCTGAGGGCTTCTCTACCACCGCCTGCTCCTGAGGGGCGATTGGGGCAGCAGCTGCCATCACACTCGCTGGCCCCGAATGCTAGTGCCATCAGCAGGTGCAAGCAGGAATGGCACCATCAGTGTGTGGGAGTGGGAGTGGTGGGCATGTTGGCAGGGGTCTGGGGGCTGCAGCAGGAGGGGTCAGGCTGGGGTGTGGAGGATGGGCTGAGACCCGCTCCTGTGCCCACTGCAGCCTCAGGTCCCACAGTTCCTTTTAAGGTACATGAATTTATGCACTGAGCCCCTAGTGAATTTATTATAAGAATGCTAATTTAAAAGGCTTTCTTATTACTTTCAGCTTTCTGAATAGCCCATATTATAACTAGATACACAAATCCTTTGTCTGGAAAATAAATGAAATAATTAGGCAAGTATACTGGAAGTAATATATCAAGGGATCTGGAGAGTGATGGTCTCAAATCTTAAAATGAGGATCTGGACTAGAAAAACACAGGTGAATTTAATAAGAGAAGCAAGGGTCCCAGGTTCAACTCCAGTCAAGGGAATGTACCTTGGTTGTGGTCACATAACCCATAGGAAATGTGCAGGAGGCAGCTGATTGCTGTTTCTCTCTCATTGATGTTTCTAACTCTCTCTCTCCCTTCCTCTCTGAAAAAATTAATAAAATATATTTTTAAAGATTCTGAGGTGGAAAACTTCTGTACTAGGTAACTCAGAGGGTGACATAAGAGTGGTTCACCCAACTGCTGGGATATCAGAATGGAAAAGGTTTTTGTTTTTATTATTTTTAAATCTTCATTGTTGAAAGTATTACATGTGTCCCCTTTTTTCTTCCATTGACCCCTTCTAGCCTGCCCCCACCCCTGCCCAAGATGACAATGAATCTAATATCTTGATGGATCTTAGATTCCTTACTCAATCCAGAGCACTTCCTTCTTAATGTCAAAATGCCTGGGATAATTAATTGTTTTTGTCAAATGAGCATGGATGCAAAGAAAGGTGATGTATAAAACATGAAGGATAAATTTCATTAAGCTTGCATCTATGTGATGAGCTGCCAATGCTTCTCCACAGCTTCTACCTTTTAATTGATCACACTTTTGATTCCACATAAATCCATGCTGCTCTTTATTATAGTTCTAAATTATCATGTAAAATTCTGTTTTTAATATATATTTTTATTGATTTCAGAGAGGAAGGAAAAGGGCTCAAGAGAAAAACTATCAATGATGACACAGAATCATTGATTGGGTACCATCTGCACATCCCCCACAGGGAATCAAGCCTTCAACCTGGACATATGCCCTGACCCAAAATTGAACCATGGCCTCCTGATTCACAGGCCCATGCTTAACCACTGAGGCACACTGGATGGGCTCATTTAAGTTTTTTATTTTCCTTATTGATTAAGGTATTACATATGTGTCCTTATCTCCCCATTGCCCCCACACCTTCCCACTCATGTGCTCATGCCTCTGGTGTCTGTGACCATTGGTTAGGCTTATATGCATGTGTACAAGTCCTTTGGTTGATCTCTCTGCCTTACCATCACCCTCCCCTGCCTTCCTTCTGAGGTTTGATGGTCTGATCAATGCTTCTCTGTCTCTGGATCTGTTTTTGTTCATCAGTTTATGTTGTTCATTATAAGCCATAAATAAGTGAGCTCAAGTTATCTTTCTATTACTGGATTATTTCTCTTAGCATAATGCTCTCCAGGTCCATGCATGCTGTTGCAAATGATAAGACTTCCTTCCTTTTTATAGCAGCATAGCATCCCATTGTATAAATGTGCAACAATTTTCTAATCCACTCCTCGGCTGATGGGCATTTAGGCTATTTCTAAATCTTAACTATTATAAATTGTGCTGCTATGAACATAAAGATGCATATATCCTTTCTGATTGGTGTTTCTAGTTTCTTGGGATATATTCCTAGAAGTGGATCACTGGGTCAGATGGGAGCTCCAATTTTAGTTTTTTGAGGGAATTCCATACTGTTCTCCACAGTGGCTGCACCAGTCTGCATTCCCACCAGCAGTGCAGGAAGGTTTCTTTTTCTCCGCATCCCCTCCAGCACTTGTCATTTGTTGATTTGTTGATGAGAGCCATTCTGACAATCATCATTGTCATTTTTTTTAATTAAATAAATCTTTATTGCTCAGATTATTACAATTGTTTCTCCTTTTCCCCCCATAGCTCCCTTCTACCTGGTTCCCACCTCACAATACCTTTACCTCTCCTCTCCTCCCCACACCCCACATTGTCCTCATCCATAAGTGTACGATTTAGTTGAGTCTCTTCCTACACCTTCCACACCTCTTCCCCCCTGATAATTATTAATCCATCATTGTCATTTTGATTTGCATCTCTCAGATGATTAGTGACTTTGTTTTTGTTTTGTTTTTAAATATATTTTGTTGATTCTTTACACAGAGGAAGAGAGAGGGATAGAGAGCTAGATACATCTATGAGAGAGAAACATCGACCAGCCGCCTCCTGCACACTCCCTACCGGGGATGTGCCCACAACCAATGTACATGCCCTTGACCGGAATCCAACCTGGAACCTTTCAGTCCACAGACTGACACTCTATCCACTGAGCCAAACCTGTTTCGGCTGATTAGTGACTTTGAGCATGTTTTCATATGTCCCTTGGCCCTCAGTGTGTCTTCTTTCAAAAAGTATCTATTTAGGTCCGTTGCCTGTTTTTTGATTGGGTTGTTTATTTTTCTTTTGTTAAGTTGTATGTTGGAGATTGAGCTTACCTTTCATTAATACCATTTTGATGGTGCACTATTTATTAATACACTATTTTACTGAGTAGAAAGTTCTATTGCTTCCTAAAGTTGTTATGTTAAGAAGATTGTTATGCTTTCTTAAGAACAACCTTGTTTCCACTGTGCCTCCTAGAGGTGCCACACAAGTCACTCTAATTCAAGACCAGTTGTTGTGAAAGGCCTTCTACATCTACTTGGAGATCATCCTTCAGAGCTTAGTGATCTCAAGGCTCTCTTAAAGCTTGCACATCAGATCCTCCTGGGGATCTTTCTACAATTAAATTTCTTTAACTTTATTTTTAATCTAATCCCTAGAGATTCTGATATACAGTCTATGGCTGACTAATAGAATATATGGTTTTTAAAGCTCTTTGGGGAAAAAAGATTTAGAAATGACTATTGCAAAGTTGGTTCATAAATGGGACATTTTAATTTCATTTTTATAGTTTTAGCTTTCCATTAAATTTTATGGATACATTGTTCAACCCTTATCTGTTAACACAACATGCTTTCTAGCAATTGCCATCCAATTGATAATGAGAAAATTAAGATGCTATTTAAAAAAAAAAGTTTAAAGCAATGTGTTATTTTTATCCCTCTTCTCTACCTCAGTCCATTGTGCAAAGACAATTCTTTATTTACTTTAAGAGCATTTGTTTAGTAAAAATCTTAGAAGATAGAGATAGGAGCTCCTTGCTTGGCAGAGGGTTACTGTACAGTTTAATAAAGCATTTCCATTCATAGTGAATGGCAAATGAGGGCAAGTTTTTTGTAGTCTACCAAGTATTATCAAAAAATTGGGTATCTCAAACCTCAGGGATTCCAGCTGATGAAAACCTGTGTGCAGGAGCATCTGCTAGGCCATGCCTTATTGGCCCCATGGGACTTGAAATCTAAGAGGAAGCAAAGTAACCTGAAGCTGAGGCTAGTTTCTGTATGATAGTACCTTACTTTGCCTCTAACCCAGGACTCTCATGTCTTCTGCTGGCATCTATGAAACTGTGGCAGGTTAACTTGTTAGCCTGAAAGCAGCATAAAGTATGAGAATATTTACAAATTTTTACACATCAGTAATAAAAATTAAGGACACTTACCCATAGAATGTCTATGACTATAATATTGCTGTGGGTATGATGAGATAATAAATGTAAAGTGTTTAGAATAATGCCTGTTGTATATGTAATAATTTCAAAAATTCTCTCTATTAATAAATAGCCCCAGTGGAAATCCTTTCACTCTCTGCATTCAGAACCAAGTCATAAACACACTAAAAGGGAGCTGCCCTGAGGATTTCCTGCTGATTATTTCTATGTGGGAAAACTATGGGAGACTGTGAGAAAAGCTATACAGGAAACCAAACTGTGACACTCCAATGTAGAGACAGCATATGATCCAAGATGAATGTTGTGCTTTATCAAGGATTAAATTATTATTTAACATTTGCCTGAAGTTAGGTCTTCAGGTTAATTTTGTTCTATTTATAAGATGTGTCTAGTGTAATTTGTAGCAAGGTAATAATAAAAAAATAAAAAATGATCCCCGCTACTAGCTATTTCTGCAAAAGCCACTTAACTTTTCTCCTGATACCAATTTCTTTCTTCTCTCCCATTCTCCAAACAGCATCTAGAGAGTTCTTCATAAAATGTAAATTGAAGCAAAACCCATCAATATTTTACCATGACCCTTGCACACATGCAAATCATAACTCACTATCTAGGCTTTTTCTGCCTCACAGGATTTGTTCTCTACTGATCAGCCAGTCTACCTTTCCTGGCTTTTGATATGCAGAATAATGTTTAGTTTCTACCCAAACCCCTTCTCTTGCCTGAGCCACATGCTTTCCTCCACCATGAACACTCTTCTTCATTTCTCTTGATAACTCCAACAAAAAACAAAAATAATTTCTCACTCTATCAATTGTCAGACCTTCCCCCAGCATCACAATTAGGGCACCACCTTGTGTATTCATAAGAACAGGACTTTGGAGCCAGTCATAAATGGTTTCTCCTTTCAGCTTTGCTTGAATAACTTATGATTAATGTTGAGGTCACTGCCTAATGTTTGGTTCAATACCAAATCATGTAATCTTTCAGGAATTATTTCAATATCCAACTTTTATAAAAATTTAAAAGCACTATTATCCCACTATTAACACTGTGGAATAAATTTTTGTGGGACATTGCTTTATCAAACTGTTTCCTAATAGAGGTCAATCCCAACCCTCAGAGCACAAAAATTTTCATGTCTGATGACAGAATTGTCAGCATGGTGACAGGAACCAGGCGAGAGAGTCTGTTCAGTAGTACATACCTTATCCAGTTACACGTGCAAGCCCTTCTCCAGGAAAAGGTGAGCTCTATCTGGCCTGATGAAGTAGTGGAGCAGCCCTCTACTTGTTGAATGCTATTAATTTCTCCTTGTCTTAGAAAGTAATCAATGGGAAAAGAATGAAATTGTGAAATCTCAAAGGCAGGTGTACCTTTACTAGGAATTAGCTGCCAGATGTAAAAAGTGAGGATTCACTAGTGGTTCAGGTGACTCTGGCTGATAGCTACAGGACCTTGTTGAAATCATGAGTAGGTGTTGGCATCACCTTTCTACAGCAACAAGTCTTACTAACTTGAGAATATGAGTAGACCTGGCCCCCTATCATTACAAATCTTTATGTCCTAATACTGGGTTAGGAATAGACCGAGCTTCAGCTCATCCAGCTTCCAGGAATGTAATAGTGTTTCTTTTTTCTTTTCCTTTTTTTTTTTTTTTTTTCTCTTACATAGATACAGATTTTATTCATAACTGATTTTAAAAATAAAGTTGATTTTGGTTGTTTATGAAAAACCAAATACAGAAAAATAACTTGTGCAGCCAATTTTTGAACATACATTAATATATTTATAATGTAATAGTGTTTCTTTAAACTCTGCCTATATTCAATGTGGATTTTCCAAGATTTATCAAAATGCATATATTACAAGTAATAATAACAATAATGTTAAAAATAGAAGCAAATGTGGATATACTTGGGCAAGGAGAAGAAAAGTAAATTGACACGAGGGAGGGTGTGTGTGTGTGCGCCATTTTAGATTATTCTAGAAGTCAAGGCAAAACAAACAAACAAAAACGAAAGAAATAGAACTTTGAAGTGTCTACCGTGTTTCCCAGAAAAAAAGACATCCTCTGAAAATAAGACCTAGCGCAACTTTGGGAGAAAAAATTAATATAAGACACTGTCTTATTTTCGGGGAAACAGGGGTAGTAGAAAAGGACTTGCCAGCTTTCTATGTTGTATCACCAGGCTGTGAAGTACCAGATTTGCCTCTTTTTGCCTAATCCACATTGATCTTTTGTAAAGCAAGTGACACCTGGTAGAGGCAGACTTTCTTGAAAGGGCAAAGGAAGGGGAATTGAGCAAATTATCAAACTGTGGCTGAAACCCCAATTTATTTTCTTCTAAAGATTATAATACTATCAAGCCCAAGAAAATGTTTGAATAACTAAGGAATTTTAACTCCTTTAAGACCTTTTATTTTCACGGCCTGCCATTGAATGGAGGAAAAATGATGAAAGATTGGATTTGCCAAGCTGCAAAGAAGTCATTTTTATTTTAAATTCTAGGTGAATAATGTCTGCCTCTTTTTCTATTGAATATCTCCTACAAGTTAATGTCAGGCCAAGACAGAGCTAAGAGGACAATTTAAACTGTGGATCAAGGAAATTAAGGCAGATTCTGCTGAATGGCTAGGTGTTTTGCAGCTTTGTAGTACCAGGTTCATCATACGAAATTCCAGCTACTGATGGCACTTTGAAACATCATGTATAAGATAATTTTGTTTTCCAAATTTGGAGACTATTCCAAAGGGCAGCAATCCAAAATGTTAAAATCAATATATTTCCTAGGCAAGTTAGATGTTAGTTTGGAGCCTGGAAATGAAAGAGATGTGCAGCACTTTTCTACCTTATATTAGTGGCATGAGGCAAACTGGCTATTTTCAGCAGTTACATAACCATAGAGAAGAGAAAACAAACAATACATCTTTGTTCATTTACACAAAACATTTGAACATCATACTTGATTGCAAAATATGAAACATTATCATTGTAGAATCATTCTACTATGTTATATAATTTTAAAAAATGAAATTAGGACTCCTATCATTACATTCTGTTTCCATAAATGTGATTTTTAAACAAAAGTACCAACCTTATACCATGCATAATTCAATGTTTGGCTGAGGTAGAAAAAGGCAATATTTAATCTATGCAAACTAGAATGACAATTTCAAAGGATAATGAAAATCTCTAGTCACCCAAGAGGAATTAAAGGGCTAAATTTTAATTTGCAATCTTGATCCATAATAATTAAAAGGCAAAGAGGTCCTTTATAATGTTTCTCCTAGTTCAAGGGCAATTTAGTTCTAAATTGACCCAGATGAATTTTATGTAATTTGATTAATAAGGTTAACTTCCCACAAACTTATGAGGATTATGATTTGGAAAATGCTGTTAATTTTTATCTTTTCCCCAGTTTTCAAGTTTATGGAATATCACCTACAAAAAGTAAATTAACTAGTTAGTATCTTCTCAATACACCAATGTATCTGAAATAAAATGTCCTTTGCTTTCTCCAAATGTTGTCTTCTATATGAGAAAAGAACAGATAGTTTAGCAATACAGGGTATTTGGCAGCAGTGGCTCTCACTGAAAATAAACAAGTAATTGTGTTTATTTAAAATTGAAGAATAATGGGCTTGAATGCTAACAGTTTAAGAAATGTAGACTCGGTGCTGTATCATTTGTATTCTTCCCAGCAACCAAATGCAAAGTGGTGTATCCACATTACACATACACTACAATATGACATTACCTTTGCATATGACTAGTAGAAAAATCTATTTCTCTAAAAGATGATCTTCAATGAACTCAGATGTTTAAAAGCTTTGACAAATTTATTTACTTCATTTGTATGTTTTCTTGTTATTTTTATTTTCACACAAGAGGAAACTATATTTTAGGAGTACTAGCTTTACTTATGATAGGCCATTCATTGTAATTTTAAAAGACAGAGTTTATATTATGTTTTATTAAAACTCCAAACTATGTTTATACGATTTATTTCTGTAAATTTTAGTCAGCTTGGCATTTCATCATATGTAGTAGTTGGCAATACAACTATTTAATTACTTATACTGATGCTTTTTCCTCACAATAACTTCCTCATAAGTTATTTTTTTATAGTAAACATGATTTTGCAACAAGTTCTTAATGGAATTTCATTTATGTTAGTTTTGAATTTTACACTTGCTCATTTATTTTTTAAACTACATTTATTGGAATTACATTGGTTAATAAAATTTTATAGTTCAAGTGCATAATTCTATGATGAGCCCAGGATGGGTCAGTGGTAGAATATTCACCCTAAATGATGTCCTTGTAAAAGTAGCTCGACACTTTTTGTGAACCAAGCTTGCTCTCCTTTCTAATGGAAATCTATCATTAGCCTCTGGTCTATTTAGGCTTTCAACAACTAATTTTAATCAAGGTAAACAACAATCAATGAAATAAAGATGTCCATTTCATATGGATAATAGAATGAATAACAAATTTAATTATCGTGAAACAACATGTAATCTTATATAATGAAAGTCTAATATGCAAATAGAATAAATGTGGAACAACCAGTGAAATGAATGGTTGCTATGATGCACACTGACCACCACGGAGCAGATGCTCAATGCAGGCACTGCCCCCAGCCTACAGACTCCAATCACTGATAGGGTCTGCCCTTCCCCCAGGGGTAGGCCCCATCAGGCTGAAATGGGGAACCTGGGGTAGATGATGGCAGATGCAGGAGGCGAGGGAAGAAGATGTAGGAGGTAGGGAGACAGGGAGGTGGAGAACCTGATTGGCCCTGGTTACCAGCTGGGCCTAAAGACCCTACCCATGCATAAATTTTGTGCACTGGGCCTCTAATATTACATAATGTAGAAACATAAGGAATTGTAATTTCTGACAGGTCAAATAATAATAAGACTATAAATAAACTAATTAATACCAAAGTAGAGATCAGCTGATATACACACATCAAGTTATGCAATACAAATAAGAGCAATTTTTTTTCCTTGCTGATAGGTAGCTTCGTTTTTCTTTAAACAATCCTCTGTTAGAAATCAAAGAACAGTCAATTAAAAAGAATGTAAAAATATCATCACATTATTTTCTGGCACTAATGTAATAATCCTAGATATAAAGACCACAATGAAAAGCTTTTTAAGTGCCATAAAAGTACTTATAAATAAGCTTGCAAACATAAAATAAAAATAAAACTTCAACCTGGCCAGCATGGCTCAGTGGTTCACCATCAACCTATGAACTAGGAGATCACAGTTTGATTCTTGACCTGGGTATATGCAAAGGTTGTGGGCTCGATCCTCAGTGTGGGGCAAGCAGGAGGAAGCCAGTCAATGATTCTCTCTCATCATTGATGTTCTATAGCTCTCCCACTCTCCCTTCCTCTCTGAAAATAATAAGAATTTTAAAAAATTAATAAACCTTAAATTAAGTTACCTAGAGCTCTAGCGGTTTGGCTCAGTGGATAGAGCATCTGCCTGGAGACCAAGGGATTCCAGGTTCAATTCTGGTCAAGGGCATGTACCTCAGTTGCAGTCTCAATCCCAGGATCTGGTTAGGAAGCATGCAGGTTGCAACCAATGTTTCTCTGTCTCTTGCCGAGAACCAATTCCAGCATTTAATAATTATAAGAGTTTTACCAAAAGGTTGGTGAAGCTTGGGCAGCTCAACAGGGTTGAGTCAAATGTAGTTTACCTGTTGGAAACAGCTAAATGGCACTTCCCCCAAACCTGAATAGGATAATAGTTTGCTGACAGATAGCTCGCTCAGGGCCTCAGGGCATTTTATTGCCTCCTGTTTGCCAAACACCTGAACAGCTGTAGGCTATTCTGGAAACTGACAATTTCTGTACCCTACCTTTTGATACCATACCCTTTGAAGTTGTGTATTTCCACCTTGCCTTTGGACAAATTGTGTTGAATAAAAGCAGAGTCCTGAGTGAAGGAGGAGAGTCTTCTAGCTCCTTTAGCTGAAGCTCCTCTGACTCCCAATGCCTTTCAAAACTATCTTTAGTCTTTGGACTCCTTCTTAATCATCTAAGCTTAGCCCCTTTCTCCAGAATGCAGAACTTCTTGTAAGGCTGGGAAAAAAGAACCCCGGGATTATGGTGCCCTAAGGAGGGACATCAAGAATCTCTCCCCCTCTCTTCCACTCTTTCAAAAATTCAACTGAAAAATATCCTCGAATGAGGATTAGCAATAAATAAATAAATAAATAAATAAATAAATAAAAATAACCTAGAAAAAAGCAAAACAATAAAATATATAAGTACTGTCTGAAACTTTATTCATGGGAAAGTTTAAAGCACTAAAAATTTTAATTAAAAGAAAGAAAAATAAATCTTAAAAATACACAATCAGAAAAATTTAAATATAAAAAGCAAAGGAGGTAAATAAAAGTAAAAAAAGAAATTAACTAATTAGAAAGCAGACTATAGAATTATAGTCACTACATAAATCAATAAAGCTTTGAACCACTAAGCATTAATAATAAAGTATTCCAAAAATAGCACAAAGAAAACTGGAGATCATTTTACTTTGTAAATATTGATGCAAAAATTCAAAAAGAAATACTAACAATATAACCCAGTATTATATTTTAGAAATCATATGCTTCAATATGTCAATTTATTCCCAGTATCTCAATTTTGGTTAATTTAAAAAATCAATTAATATAATTAACCACATTAATAAATTGCTTACCTATTAATTTGTGCACGTTAATAGATATTAGTTATTTGTAAAACAGCAATCATTACTCATATTAAAAGAAAACAAAACAAATTTTTTATAAACATACATATATCAAAGGCCAGTGTCATGGTTAGTCACAACACCCTAGAAATCCTAGAAATATATATATATTAAAATCAGTGTGGTTGGGCACACAGAAGAAGTAAGGGGGGAAAGGACAAAGGAAGAGAAGAGAAGAAAGGGGAAGAGAAGAAAGATGAAATAGGGAGAAAAAAGAACAGGTTCCTGAATTGCAGAACTCTATACACAAGTTTTGCAGCCAATTATGTTATAAGAGAAGTGAATCTATAACTTTTCCCCTAGTGATATGATTGCAAACTAGCATGTCCAAGAGGAATAATTAATCAAAAACAAAAATTGAGAGATCCTTTAAGTGGAAGATTACAAATACAAATTCAAAATTTAATAGCTTAGAAAACGTTATGAAAAGGTGACAGTCTTGCTCAGCTTAACCACTTTGAGTGTTTTGTTTTGTTTTGTTTTTTAATTATATGTTAGCCCAGCTGGTGTTGCTCAGTGGATTGAGCATCTTCTCATGTACCAGAGGTCACTGGTTCCAGTCCCAGTCAGGGCACATGACTGTCTTTACAGGCTGATCTCCGAATAGGAGAGTGTCTAATAGATTTTTCTACATCTTTCTTATTCCTGCTCCCTTCTTCTCTCTTTAGAAAATTAGGGAATGCAGATTGGTGCAGTCACTGTGGAAAACAGTATGGCATTTCCTCAAAAAATTTAAAATGGAACTTCTATTCGACCCAGTAATCCTACTTTTAGGATTATATCCAAGAAACCAGAAACACCTATCTGAAAGGATATATGCACCTCTATGTTCATAGCAGCATGATTTAAAATAGCAAATATTTAGAAAGAGCTTATGTGCCCATAAGCAGATGGGTGGATTAGAAAACTGTGGTACATCTACACAATGGAATACTACACTGCTATATAAAAAAAGGAATTCTTACTATTTGCAACAGCATAGATGGACCTGGAGAGCATTATGCTAAGTGTAATAAGCCAGTTGGAGAAGAATAAGTATCACATGATCTCACTCATTTGAGGAAAATAGTTAACAACATAAACCAATGAACAAAAATAGAACTAGAATCACAGAAGTATTGAATAGTCTAATCTATGAGGGAAGGTGGCTGGAAAGGGGGTAAGAGACCAACCAAAGGACTTATATGCATGCGTATGAGCATAACCAATAGAGACAGACAGTAGGGGGGTGAGGGCATGTGCTGGGGTAGGGCTGGCTGGAGAGAGATCAATGGGGGGAAAAGGAGACTTATGTAATACATTAAACAATAAATAATTTAAATAAATAAAGAGACCCAAGTGCAATAATAATAATAATAATGATAATAACATTTTTTTAAAAAGGTCACAGTTTTTTATAACTGTAACAAAAACCCTATATAAAACCTTAGCTAATATTAATTCAGTATACACTAGAGAAACCCCAATGTAGAATTGAATAAATAGAAAGATATGCTTTAGTGTCGGATGTAAATATAACATACAACAATATGAATATGAAATTATTTCTTACTTTTTGTTTATGTCTATAAAATATAGCAGTCAGCATTCTGTTAAAAGACATATATCTACATAAAGCTATAACTCATATTAAATTAGAATATATAATTGCTGAAATTTTCTGTCTCTGTTCTCTTGTGTTAATAGATCAATCTCAATATAAAATATGTTCTTTCTTAAGCATGGGTATATATCCATGCTTAAGAATGGATATATATTCATATAATAAATTTAGTACTTTACAATGTTTTTAATAAATCAATGAAATGAAATGGCTTTTGTAATAGCATAACAGATATGGAAAGGTCCTGGGAGGTACATTGTTCAATATGCTCTACTTCAATTCTACTTTATTCTTATGTTGCTTCAGTCTGTGGTAGCTGTGGTGACACACAGAGAATTATAATCCTATCAAATAAAAGACTAATATGCAAATTAACCACCACTCTGCTACATCCACAAGCCATGACCACTAGCCATGACCACCAGCCAATCAGGAGTAAATATGCAAATAAACCCAACCAAGATGTCTATGGCCATAGAGAGCAGGAGGGAGGCGTGGCTTTCCCTTGCAATGGAGGAAACCAAGCTTTCCACCTGACCTTGCTAGCCTACACCTCCCGTCAAGGCTACAAAGTTTCAATGATAAAAGATACATAAATTCAAACAGAAATAGTGACAGCCATGGAGCTGGAGAGAGCAGGAGGCTATGGTTTCCCCTATTAATGGAAGAAGCCAAGCTTTTCACAAACCCTGGCCAGCCCAGACCTCTACTCTAAGCTAAAAAGTTTCAATTATAAATATACATAAATCCCAACAGAAATGGATGCTGCCAAGGAGCAAGCAGAAGGCTTGGCTCTGCTCCAGGCTACAAAGTTTCAATTGTAGAAGATAAATAAACTCCAGATGCCAGGTTCTTCACTTGGGTCACCAGGGGGCACGGCCGGCCTGAATACCACCACAGGCCCCTCGCCCAAGAAGCCCCACGCCCCAGAAGGCCCCTCCTGTGCACCAACCTCTATCCTATTTAATAAAAGAGTAATATGCCCATTGACCATCACTCCAACAAACACACAAGATGGCTACCCCCATGTGGTCAAAAATGGATGCCCCCATGTGGACACAAAATGGCCACCACAAGATGGCCAGTATGGGACGCAGTTGGGAAGGAACAGGCCTGCAAGGGAGGGCAGTTGGGGGTGATCAAGCCTGCAGGGGAGAGCAATTAGGATTGACCAAGCTGGCAGAGGAGGGACGTTGGGGGTGACCAGGCCTGCAGGGAAGGGCAGTTGTGAGGGACCCATGGCCTTAAGGGGATAGCAGTGGGGGGGAACTAGGCCTGTAGGGGAGGGCAGTTAGAGGTGACCAGGATGGCAGGGAAGGGTAACTAGGGGCAATCAGGCTGGCAGGGAAGCAGTTATGCATCAATAAGGCTGGCAGGGGAGTGGTTAAGGGGTGATCAGGCTGGCAGACAGAAGTGGTTAGGGAAAATCAGGAAGGCAGGCAAGCAAGCAGTGGGAGCCAGCAGTCCTGGATTGTGAGAGGGATACCAGATTAGAGAGAATGCAGGCTGGGCTGAGGGACACCACCCTTGCTCCCCCGTGCATGATTTTTATTCACCGGGCCTCTAGTTTATACTTATAAAAGGCTAATATACTTTTTAGAGCAGACGTCTTCTGGATCTCCTTCCAGACAGAGTCACAGTGACAGGGGTCAAGGCAGAAGCAGTTAGGAGCAATCAGTCAGGCAGAGGGGAGCAGTTAGGGGAATCAGGCCAGCAAGCAGAGGTGATTAGGGGCTACCAGGAAGGCAGGCAGACAAGCAGTTAGATAGTAGTCCCGGATTGAGAGAGGGATTTCGACTGCCAGTTTAGGGCCAATACAAGAAGAATCAGGCCTAAATCGGCAGTCATACATCCACCAAGGGGTCCTGGATTGAAGAGGGTGCAGGCCAGGCTGAGGGGCCCATTTCCTCCCCATGCATGAATTTTGTGCACCGTGCCTCTAGACCTATATAATAAAGAGCTAATATGTTAATTAAACCGAACAGCAGAACTATCATCTGGATGACATTCAGGACTACCATTCAGATGACCTTCTAGTTGAAGCTGGGGCTCTGATTGCTGGCTGAAGTTGCTGCTGGGGTTGCAAGGGGCTGCGAGGGCTAGCTGACGCAGTTGGGGCTGCAATGCCGAGCCCTTTGTCTGAATTTCATGTATCAGGCCGCTAGTATATTTATTATCTAAGCCAGTGTTTCCCAAACTTCTCTCATGATGAGAATCACCTGGTGGAGTTGTTAAAACACAGATTCCTGAATCCCAACTAAGAAGTGCTAAACTAGAATTTTTGAGAACATATAGGTAAAATTGCATACCTAACTTAGTGCTCTGTATATAAAATCTGTCTTAGAGCACTAGTTAAGTATACAATTTTACCTATATGTTCCCAAAAATTCTAGTTTAGCACTTCTTAGTTGGGATTCAGGAATCTGTGTTTTAACAACTCCACCAGGTGATTCTCATCATGAGAGAAGTTTGGGAAACACTGATCTAAGCGAATGCAATTATTTTGAAGGCACCATGACATTTTCCTAGCATGCTACTAAATCATCACTGTATATGTAGACATTAGTTCTCAATTAAATTCTATCACTTTATAATAGTTGGCAATGTTTGTTATATTGATATGCAATTAATAAATAGAGGGAAATAATATATAAATCATCTTATGCAACCATTACCTTTTTCTGTGTGTATCTACTTATATTAACTTTTACTTTTATATTTACTTACTAATAAGTATCTTGAATGAGATAAACTGTTACAATTCTTTTCTGTGCACCAGTCTACTATTTGACTGGTTTCCATATGACACTTGATTATGAAAAAATTATGCTACACATTTTCTCAATTACTGCTTAAATTACTTTGAGTTAAAGGTTAATGATGGATAAGTAAAAACTTCTGATGAGGAAGAAAATTAAGTAAGTGGTAGTACAGTAATGCATTACCAGTTGATAACTCCCACCTCTTTCTTTCAAGCATAAGATCTGGGATAAGTTTTTTTTAGTGACAACCCACTAAATTATCTTTCTCATCAGCCTGGATTTCCAAAATGTGGGGAGAAGTGGAAAACTTAAATTTAACCTTTTATGATCTCTGAAAACAATTTAAAAATATTAACTTACTGAATTTAGAATTTGCATTTTATGATAATGTTAACACCCAGAAGCACAATTTTGCTTTGTTCATATTTAATGATAATTAATATGTTTGCTAGAAAATCAAGATAAAATAATGCAGTTTCTAAAAATTGTTCTGTTTTGTAATAAAGAAAATAGTAATTACTAGGAACTTAAAGGATTTTTAAAAAATGAAGCAAAAGGATTTATTTTTAAACTTTTACCCATCACTTTTGAAGAGACAAAGTTAGAATGAGATACTTAGGTAGAAAAACAAGGTTATCTTTTTTTCCAGAAGAAGAAAATTAAGTGAAGAGAAAGTCTACAGTAAGCATTTTTCACCATTATATATCATGCATTAGTCCTTATCCTCTTAACTGTCCTACAGGTCCATTTCTCTCTCCTCAAGTTAAGGTGAGTTCTTATGATCCTGAACAAGCTGAAGAGAAATGGTTTTGGATACTTGCACCAAATAGAAATTAGTCTTCAGTTTGGGGTAACTTACAAAGAGAAAAATATTTTAAAAAGCATAAGAATAACATAGTCTAGGAAAGATGTTATTTTTTATTCTCAGATTTCTATGGTTTGATTAAATAGGTATAATTCCCTATTCCTATTCTAGAGATGTTTTGCTAATTATATAAAACCTCTAAAAACATACTTTGATTTCTGAAATAAATTTTGTGAAGTACTTTTAATTGGTCATAAAATATTTTTGTTACAGGAAAACAAATTATTCTGTGTGTTACATTAGAGTTAGTGTTGGGAAAAATCACTGGTATGTGTACCCTGAAAAATTATTACATCTATCCATTTCATTTCCTCAGAAAATCTTTAATGTTATTTAATTATTTTGCTTCATAGAGCAATATATTTCTTCCTATCATATCGCAGTGATGTATTCCAGCTTAAAATAAAGAAATTAATTTATCAGTGTAGATATGGCTCAAGGAGTCTCTAATGTTACTTTTTAAACATTATTTGATCACTTCTTATATTTATAAAAATATCTGTGAAAAGGATCTTTATTTGGATTTAAGAGAGAGTCTATTTAAGTCAAGATGTGGTTTCAAATAAATAATGTACTACTTAAGTGTAAATACTTCTAATTAGAAAATATCAGATTAGTTCTTAGGCCTGAATAGTCCATAATCTCTCTCTTTCTTTATTTCTCTCCTCTACTTGTGTGTGTGTGTTTCTACCTAGAGCAACTAAAATATATATAAAAAATAGAATTCTTTACAATGTATCAATGCCTAAAAAACTTGGCCATTAGATAGCATTTGTTTTGGCACAAAAGCTTAAACTACCTTATGTTATTCAATTATTTTCCCCTTTTCATAATTATAACCTTTCTTTTATCTATATATATATATAAAGAGGTAATTTGCAAATTGTGCATTACAGTGTCATAGTAACAACCGAGGCTGTGCCTACAGGAAGCACCTGCAGGCAGCCATGGTGGCTCCCTCCCACCTCCCCAAGCTGCACAGGTCCTTCCCTGCTCCTCCAGGTGGCAGTGGCTTGCTCCTACCTCCGGAGGGCGCCAGCAGCTTTCTCTCGCCTCTTGCAGAATCAGCATAGCACCTTCCCACCTCCTGCAGAATCTGCATGGTTCCCTTCAGGCTCCCATGGAAGCATCATGGCATGGCTGTCTCCTGCCTCCCATGGAATTGCAGAATGAGTGCAGGCCCCTCCTGGTTCCCAAGGAAATGACATAGCTGCCTCCCAACTCCCATGGATGTGTAGGAAAGCCTGCTGTGCATAAGATCACACACTGCGACACTAGTTAGAAATATAAATGACTAGAGGCGTGGTGCATGAAATTTATGCACAGGGTAGGGTGTCCTTCAGCCCTGCCGGCACCTTTTCAATCTGGGACCCCTTGAGGGATGTCCTACTGCCCATTAGTCCAATCCAGGTAAGATCAGGCCTAAATGAGCAGTCAGATAACCCTCTCACAATCCAGGACTACTGGCTCCCAACTGCTCGCCTGCCTGCCTTTCTGATTGCCCCTAACTGCTTCTGCCTGCCAGCCTGATCACCCCCTAACCACTCCCCTGCCAGCTTGATTAATGCATAATTGCTCCTCTGCCAGCCTGTTTGCTCCTAACTGCCCTCACCTGCAGGTCTGGTCACCCCTAAATTCCTTCCCCTGCCCTGCCTTGCAGGCTTGGTCCCTCCCAATTTCCCTCCCCTGCTGGCCATCTTGTGGTGGCCATCTTGTGTCCACATGGGGACAGGATTTTTGACCACATGGGGGCAGCCATCTTGTGTGTTGGAGTGATGGTCAATCTGCATATTACTCTTTTATTAGATAGGATATAGGCCTGGTGCATGGATGGGGGCCAGTTGGTTTGCCCTGTAGGATGTCCCGGATCAGGGTGGAGGTTCCCTTGGGGTGTGGGGCGGCCTGTGTGAGGGGCCTGTGGTGGTTTGCTAACTGGCTATGCCTCCTCCCCCTAATCCCCCCCCATTCCCCCCCCCCTCCCCCCCCCGGAAGCGGAGGCCCTGGTATCTGGGATTTATTTATCTTCTACAATTGAAACTTTGTAGTCTGGAGTGAAGTTAAGCTTTCTGCTCTCTTTGGTGGTAGCTATTTCTGTTGGGATTTATGTATCTTCTATAATTGAAACCTTGTAGCCTTAAGTGAAGGACAAGACAGGTCAGGGTGTGCGGAAAGCTTGGCTTCCTCCATTGTTGGAGAAACCCAAGCCTCCCTCCTGTTCTCTCTGTGGCCTCAGCCATCTTGGTGGGTTTAATTTGCATACTTGCTCCTGATTGCCTGGTGGGCATGTCTTGTGGGTGTAGCAAAGTTATGGTCAATTTGCATATTATTATTTTATTAGATAGGATGACCTGGTTTTATAATAAAATGTGTTAGGCATTATAGTCATTATAATCTTTTTCTATATAAATATGTATCTTCATTTTGTGCACTACATACAAATGGTTATTTAGTAAATATAACTTAAATGCCTCATTTTCAAATAACTATAGACCTCAGTCTGGCCCTTACTTAATAATGCAGTTTTCATATCATTTCAGCTCACTTTTTACAGAAAGCTTGCATAAATGTAGACTAAAAATATAACAAGAACTTTCTGTTGTGACAGAAAGTTTTACTCTTTTTAGCTACATTGATTAGAACTTCCATAAGTAGAATTCTTTTCAGATCCTGAACAGTGAGCCCAATCTTCAAGAAGATGGAAAACTTCCAACCAAAACCAAGAAGGTTATTTGTCTGATTGAGATTTTATTTTATCCCCATTCCTTGTTCCCTGGTTTGTGCACAATAAAAGCCAGATTATGGAAAATATTATAAAAGGGGGGAAAAAGCAAAATAGCAAAAACCCAATATGTTATATGCATTCAAACCAGTATTAGTAGATATTGAGAAAAAATTATCTTCCAAATTTCAACTTAAGTTTAAATATAGTGATCATATCTAGGTTTGTACACACAATCCTATGAGATATAACATTCATCCTGTGGCCAGTTCTCTCATAGATTTTCACCATAGGAAAACCCATAACTAAAAATAAAAAAAATAAAAAAATATCCTGAATTGGTTCTCAGCTCTTTTTAAATACTTTTCAGAGAACGGCTTCACTTCTGAAAGAAATGCAGTATGCATCTCCCAGGATTGTAGTTCTTGTAAAGGTTTATCTTTCACTTATAAATGCTTCTGGTTGAGAAGCAACCAGATTTTAGAACTACTAGTTTTTCCTTATTTCAGCCCTCATCTCAACATTTCTCTACGGAATAAATTTGTATTGAAGACAAATATGAATAATTCAAGGTTTTATCTAGCTCTTTTCTTAGTTTTATTTCCCACTAAGACTCCAGTTGATCCCAAGAGGTAATTCATAGGCATACTGCATATCATTCTTCTCTTGTCCATGCTTCTATTTCAGTTGAAATTCACCGTAATTTTCTTCACAAAGCCAAAACTCTACTTGAAGTTTGTCAATGTAATGTTCACACAGTTTGATAAACTAAATTACATTAATATGTAAACAGGACCTTGTTCACCTTAGGGTCTTCTTTCTCCCAAATAGCTTCAGTAAGATGTAGCCTTTGCAAACAATGCCCCTGTCCAATGAACTTTATCTTGGGCCTGAGGTCTGCACAAATTGGGACAGTATGAGTAATTAAGAGAGATTATATATTACTTTGAAATTAATTCATTGACTCCATAATAGCCCATGACCTATAAACAATGATTCTATAACATGAACAAAAAAAATGGCTGTATTTGATACCAGCATTTATCACATTAGGTGCTTTTACAAATATTTCTGCTACAAAGCATATTTTGGATTGCTTCAGAGATGTTTCAAAAAAATTGACTGCATATCTATGAATCTGGATAAAAATGAGTTATGCTCTATTAGTGTCATTTTTCTTAACATTGGAAAAGAATATTAGTCTCCACTAGAAACTTACACAACATCTTTACTTTTTTTCTTTTGTAAATAGTTCCTTAATAATAATCCTTTGTTATAAGGATATAAAATAAATATATTCTAGGTGACTTTAAAATATTTTATTTTCAGTCTCATAGTCACCCAAGTTGCAAGTTATACTTATTTTAAAAATAATTATAAAAATGTTTGCTTCATATCTTTTAGTCAACTGAAAAACAGTTCTGTCATTGGTGTGAGCAGACTTGGAGATGACAGTGGGGGGTATAGTGAGCTAAATTACTTACTAGTGAAAGGTCAGGTGAATGTTGTATTTTAAGCTCATAAAGTGATTTATCATCTAAATTTAAAAGTAAAACAAATGTGATTTATATTGCACAATTATTATATGGCAAGATTTTGTTTATTCCTCTCATTTAGCTTACCACAATCTTTGCAATAACTGTGGAATTAGTCATCAAAAGTTCAAAAATAAATGTTTACTTATTCTCAAAGAATTTGAAGACTAATACTAAAGGAGACAATATATTTTAAATAAATACAGTATAATATGGCTTAAAGAAAATTTGAAAAATATGTTTTAGCAACTTGAAAGAGTGATTAAATCTTTCTGAATAGAGATGTACATGTTCATGTGAAATAAAAATTGATAGTGAAAATCAAATAATAATAATTATCATTAATTCAGTACTTATTAAGTACTAGGGAACTTGCTGTTTTATAAGACTGTAAGTCAGAGGCAATCTCTGCATTGGGTGAAGTTAGAAACACTTCCTAAAAACTTAAGTGCAAGGTCACTCAACAAGGACAAATCTATGAATCAATTCTGTAAATCAAATCCAGGTCAACTGGTGTCCAGGCTGAGTTAGGAAACATAAGCTTTATCATCAATAATGCTATTTGCTTACTTTATAGTTTTGGGTAAATCACAATTATAATTATCACTGAGTTTGATAAATTAGAGATAATCATATTCTCTCACGTTTTTTCTTGTTGTTTTTTTATACCTATAGAAACCATGGGGCAAGCAATGAGTCCTACAGAAATTAATGTCTTCCACAGCCCTGGTTACTATCACTCTCATACAGACATCTTTCATTGTCAATTTTATTGGACATTCTGTGCTCTGTTAAATGATGCTACTCGGTATGTCTTTTTCCCACCTTGCCATCTGGAACATTACTTCTTATGCTTCAAAACTTACTGAAGATGTCAGTTCCTGATTTACATTCACCAGCCTCATCTTCTATGTCCTTACCTTACAGTACTTGGTACAAGAGAGAATCATAGCATGGAGCCACTCTGTGCTGTAGTGATTATTCTTGCTCTTCCAGATTCTGCAGCAAGACTGTGTGAGCTGCTTAATGGATTCTCAGTGAATGGAAAATAGTAGATGCACCATAAGTTTGTGTTGGTATAAAACCAAGATATTAAAATTATAAACATTAGTTCAAATATATCTATTATTAAGTTAATTTAAATTGAATATCTGCAAGGCCCTTATTTATATTGTACAATTATATATGACAATATCTTGCAAAAGAAGAAAATAATTTCTGATAGATTCTTTTCAGCAAGACATTAAAATTTTAGTATGCAAAGAAAAAACATTCTGACTCTATGCTCTTAAAAAATTAATAATAATTCCAGTAAAAGGACTGATTGATCACCATTCATTTTAAGTGTGGTAAGAGATTTTTAAATTAACTTTTCAGTGTAGATTTTTCACCTTGTCCTCACACTTTAGTCTTGTTTCTAAAGCATTAGTCTACTTCCTTAGATTTTTTTTGGTATAATCCTGAAATACTTATACAAAATTTATACACAACTTTTTGTTTAGTTTAAAGTATTATCCCAGCAATTTATGCCACTTTACAGAATGCAAGAATATTTTTCGTGATGTAATGTTTTTTATAATCGAATGTAAAATAAGAAAGAAAGAAGAAAAAAAAAACTAAGTTAGAGAAGAGATAGTTTTCCATCCATCTTGTCAGTGTATTTTATCATAAATTGTTTTAAAATTCATTTTACAATGAATAGTTGTTCTTAATTATATCAGCACTGTCATAGGAAGTGTGTTGTTGTTGTTTTTTTTCTTGGTTTTTTTTTGAGTATTTCCACAAGTAGCAAAACATTCATTTCATTATAATTGAGTTTTAAGTTTATTTAAAATGCTCTATGAGGCATAGCTTTCTGAAATGACTCATCATGTTTCATGTTTCTGGGAATATCTAGAGGATGAAAGTTATCTTTGAATAATTTCTGCATGTTAAATTGTACTTTGTGAAAATTATTCTAAATAGTTTTTACTATAGTAGTTGTTGTTGTTTTTTATTTAATTTGGGCTTTACTTTTCCATTTGAAAAGTACTACTCTTTATAAGAATATGAGTAGTCATTTTCAAAACCATCAATGAGAAAGTCAGCATGAACTAAATACTTGGCTAAACTTTAGGGATATACAGGAAAAAGAAAAGTTACTTCTTCTCTTAGGAGGAGCATTTCCAATTTGTAAATATACATATGAATATATGAAAACACAGAGGTTCAAAACTCCAGGATACAGGTTATCCCTTCTAACTTATTTCAGAAATTTCTGAGTCTACTGTTCTTGGAGCAAATGACTCATAGTCTGTTTTGAAAAATTAACATCCATCTGCCAAAGTATAATCCAATGAATTTATTTTCTAGAGATACTATGTACTATTTAGCTCTGAGTTTCATTATATTTCATTAACTTAATATAAAAGTGTGCATTTTGCACTGATTTTCAGCATAAAAATAATTTTATGACTAACTTATGCCAAGGAATATGGAGAACCAGCTTATAGAACTACATACGAAAAATAAAGGACGATCATATTATTTCATTGTATATAATGTCTTTGTGTAATATTATATGGTTATACAAGTTGTCCCAAAATTGCTTACACATTTTTTTCAGCTGATAGTTCAATTTTGAAATTAAAATGTATTTTAATAAACACTGTCTTTATAATTATTCAAAATGAGTATATACATTTTTGGAATACCCTATACACTGAGTGGCCAGATTATTATGATCTCTGAATGCATAATAATCTGACCTTTCAGTATATATATTAGAGGCCCGGTGCATGAATTGGTGCATGGGTGGGTTCCAACCAGCCTGGCTAGGGGGAGGGGACATGGGCAGTTTGGCCTGCCTGCCTGCTGGTGGAACTCCTGGTTGAGTGACCAATTTGCAAATGAGCCTTCTTTTATTTAGGATATACACTGACTGGCCAGGTTATTATGCATTCAGAGATCATAATGAAAACATATACATTTCCGGGGTATATGACGACCCCCTAATTTTACAGTTAAAACAGGTTTAGGCCTATATTTGCTGTATAAGACTACCCCCCACTTCCGAGGCAACACCAGTTCTTTTTTTAATAGACTGCCTCTCTGACTCTGGCCAATCTGAGCAGGCTTTTTACTAGAACACAGTGTAGCTTCAGGTACAGAACATGTATAATTTGCATGCATAAAAAGCCTGCTCAGATTGGCTGAGTTAGAGAGGCGGTCTGAGCAGCCTTGCAGTGATTGGTGCGGGATCGAGTTGGAAAATTCGTTTAGCGGCATATTGAGACGTTTTTTGGGATATACTCAGAGTATAAGACGACTCCTGATTTTTGGTTGATTTTTTTCCTTTCAAAAGTCGTCTTATACGATGGAAAATATGGTATATTAACAAATATTTCAGTTTCCAGTACTGTGAACAACACAAAAATGAGTAAGACAGAATTAATGACTTTCTTTTTTTAAAAAAATATATTTTATTGATTTTTTTACAGAGAGGAAGGGAGAGAGATAGAGAGCTAGAAATGTCGATGAGAGAGAAACATCGACCAGCTGCCTCCTGCACACCCCCTACTGGGGATGTGCCTGCAACCAATGTACATGCCCTTGGCTGGAATCGAACCTGGGACCCTTCAGTCCGCAGACCGACGCTCTACCACTGAGCCAAACTGGCTTCGGCTAATAACTTTCTTTTTTTTTTTTTTTTTAAAATATATTTTATTGATTTTGTACAGAGAGGAAGGGAGAGAGATAGAGAGCTAGAAACATCGATGAGAGAGTCATCGATCAGCTGCCTCTTGCACACCCCCTACTGGGGATATGCCCACAACCAAGGTACATGCCCTTGACCGGAATCGAACCTGGGACCTCTCAGTCCCCAAGCCGACGCTCTATCCATTGAGCCAAACCGGCCTCGGCTGGCTAATAACTTTCAATTTGTATCCAATATAATATACAGAAGATTGGCTAGTAATTAATATAAAAATAATTTTAAAATAGCAAGAATCATAAGATAAATGTTTGCAAAATGCATAGTAGGGCATACAAAAAAAAGTTATTTTTTTTTCCCCAAAAAATCTTTTCCCAAAATATATGTCCCTCTTTTACCTTTTTCCATTTTAAGAGGATAGTGTCTCTTTGGAATCAAGGTAGTGAGGCTTAAAAACTGCATATTTTATTTCTTATTACCTTTGTGTATCTCAAATTTCTGGTACTTCCAACCCTGTTAAACAGTTTGGGAACAACTGCTATCTAGGAAAAAACAACTGCTTTAAAGAATGTTTGTTTGCTTTGAAGCTGGACACAGCTGGATTAAAACCTTCACTTTTATCTTCTAGCTGAGTGAGCAAGTTATGGATTTTCTTAACATCAGTACTGTTATCTATAAAATGAGGAAATAAAACCTCACTTACCCTGAATTAAATCATTATAGTACCTAGAAAAACGCTCCAGTACATTAATGACTGTTCTTTTATAGTGAGATTTCTTTCCTGGGACAAGAAGAAAGGATTTATAGAGAACTTAGACCTACAATGGGACTAGCCATGGGTGGATAAGGATACAATGAATTATGGGACCCATGGTGTAATGCACACATGTCAAACACAAGGCCCGCGGGCCAAATCCGGCCCGCCAGGCCTTGCAATGTGGCCCATACCACGCTGTCATCACTGCACTCCGCTGCGTTCCATCACAATGACGCGCAATGACATAGGAGGCTTGTGATCTCGCCGGCTGCCTCAACGCCGCTGTACTTGCTATCTATTACGCATGCGCATAGATAACAAGTCACGTGAGATTCTGGAGGCGTGACCTATAATCCGGCATCCGATGTGGTTGTGCGGGTGGCAGAGCAGAGGAGTGAGTGAGTGTGCGGGCATAAAAAATACACAGCAGAAGCTGCCAGTTCCTGGCATAAAGTGCAGGCATAAAAATCGCAACAGAATCTGCTATCTGTACCCAGCCAGGCATTTATTGACTGACTTTTTTTTTCTCCACTCCATCTGCCAAATCAAGCTATCCCTGTGCAGTTTTCAACTTTTTCCTTCTAACGCAGATTTCCAATAAACTACATCTTTTACTGCCAATATTGATCCCGAAATGTCCAGGAAAAGAAAAGTTGACGGTGAAGGCAGACAATTTAATGACAAATGGGAAAATGAATACATGTTTGTGCTTAGAGAGGGCAAACCAGTGTGTATATTGTGTTATGAGACAGTGTCGGTGATGAAAGAGTACAATATACGTCGTCATTTTGACACCAAACATAATGTTAAGTATGGCAAATATACTTTGGAAGAAAAGCATAAAATTGTTAAAGAACTAAAAGGCAAACTACAATCACAGCAGCAAATGTTTACAAAGGCTACAGCGAAAAATGATGCTGCAGTGAAAGCAAGCTTTATAGTGGCTGAAGAAATTGCCCGTACTTCAAGGTGTTTTTCAGAGGGTGCCTTTTTGAAGCAATGCATGCTAAAAGTGTGTGAGCAAGTATGCCCAGACCAGATACAGAGTTTTCAAAATGTCAGTTTGTCAAGAAACACCATTGCAGATAGAGTTCAAGAACTCTCAGGAAATCTATCATCACAGCTGGCCGAACAGGCATGAAGTTATCTCGCTTTTTCACTTGCTATCGATGAAAGCACAGACAACACTGATACAGTGCAGCTGTCCATCTTTATATGTGCTACGAAGACCGACCTCTCTGTCACTGAGGAACTTTTGGATATAGCTGCCATGCATGGGACGACGACTGGTAGAGATATATTTGAGGCTGTGGAGAAATCTATAAATAATTTTAAATTACCCTGGGAAAAGTTGGTGGGGCTAACTACCGATGGCGCACCTTCAATGTGCAGAGAAAAGAAAGGCTTGGTTGGACTAATGAAGGAAAGAATGCAAAAAAGTCACTGCCACACACCCTTGATTACTTATCATTGCATTATCCACCAAGAGGCTATGTGTGGAAAAGTTCTGGACATGAATGACATAATGACCACAGTCATTAAAACTATTAACTTTATACGGGCACGTGGCCTGAATCATCGCCAGTTCCAGCAGTTTTTACAGGAGGTGGGTGCAGAGCATGGAGATGTGCCATACCACACAGAAGTAAGATGGCTGAGCAAGAGCGCAGTCCTCAAAAGATTTTTTGAGCTCAGAGAACAAATTGCTCTTTTCATGGAAAGGAAAGGAAAGCCCTTGCCTGAACTGTCGGATCCCGCCTGGCTATGTGATTTTGCTATGATGTGTGACATATGCGAGCATCTCGCCCAACTGAATCTGAAGCTGCAGGGACGCAAACAAGTCATCACGAAGATGTCTGACATGATCACAGCATTCCAGCGTAAACTTCAACTATGGAAGTCCCAACTGGAACAGGACAATCTTGCCCACTTTCCCGTTTGTTTGAGTATCTCAACCACTATTTCTGGTACTTTTCCTTGCAGTCGGCTGGCTACCAAAGTTAGCCGTTTACTAAGTGAATTTGAGCGGCGCTTCTCTGACTTTAGAACACAGCACTCAGGCTTTGACATCTTTGCCAATCCTTTTACAGTTGATGTCAACAATGTGCCCCATCACCTTCAGATGGAGATAATCGAGCTTCAGTCTGACAGTGGCCTGAAATCAAGGTTTCAGGATGTTGAAATTGAGGACTTCTACCCTCTACTGCCCCCTGACTCAATGCCAGAGCTCCGACTTCATGCTGCCCGTATTCTATCCATGTTCGGGAGCACCTATCTTTGTGAACAGATGTTTTCAATAATGAATCTGAACAAAAACAAGCACAGATCACGCATTACCGATGACAACCTCCATGCTGTTTTGCGGGTTGCTACAGCCCAAGAAATAAAACCGAACATTGACTCATTGATCTGGGGAAAACGGTGTCAGACATCTAGCCAGAAAACAAAACAATGAGCATTTTAGGTACATTCCAATATTACTGTTTTGCTTGATACCAATATTACTGTTTTGCTTGATAGCATGTGAGTTGGTTAACAGCACTGTTAAGGAAAAGATTGTTCCACTCATTTTAAATTCACATTTCTGGTTAACATTGTCAGTTTATGACTGTTCAGTAAACCATTCGGCCCGCGATTTAGGCTGGATTTTAGATTTTGGCCCCTTCTCTGATTGAGTTCGACACCCCTAGTGTAAAGCATGAGAAAAGAGCCAGATGGCGAAACCCCTAATTTAGCTAGATTGGAAGATAGAAACTTTGATGTTGAGAAGAGGGAAATAAGCCTGGGAAGTATTAGAAGAAACATTCTTATGGTGAGTTTAAATGCCATGCTGAGAAGAAACACTTAAGTTCTTGAGCAACAGAGAACTATTGAACATTTTGGATAGAGGAGTGACATAATTATAATTGTGCTTTAAATACAGCCTTTGAACAAAAGAGATTTCAAAGAGTCTAGAGGCTGAGAAGCAATTGAAGAGATGATTGTTGAAGTAAAAGAAAATGAAACTCATACACTGGGGACATATCAGAGGAAGAAGTTGATAATATGGGAATTATTTGTAAAGATTTAATAGATTATTATTGTAGGGAACAAATGAAATGTTTTATTTTTTTTTAAGGTGAAGTAATACAGGAGAGATGCTGCTATGACATAATAGGATTTATTTGGGGGAAATAGTGATTTCTACTGGGATAATGGGATTATGGAAATCTTCTTTGTCTAAATCTAATCAACTCATCAATGAGTAAATAAAGGTTAAGAGGATAAATAACTTGCCCATGTTCCCTCTGCTAATAAAATTATTTTAAATTTCTGGCTCCTTAGACCGCAACCATATTTCCTGTATTTTATATGAACATCCAGGGAACATCTCAGGAGAAAATATCCAGCATTATACTGATATTTGAAACAGGTATTTGGACTATGGAGGGGTAAATTGTTATATGAGTCAAAAACATGGATTCTACAGTCTTAGGGATAACATTGTCAAGAGTGTGAGTATTAAGAGAGAAGAAAGTTAAATTTAATTCCTTGAGGAAAATGTAATTTTAGAAAGTAGATAAGGGAAAAACAAATAAGACAAAATATTTCAATCTGGTTGATAAAAAAATAAAATAAGACAATTATCTGTAGATTAGGAGAAGAAAACAAGAAAAAAAAGAAAAGTAATAGAGATTCAATAAACAAGGGTAAAGAAATAGCACTTGTTTCACAATACCTAATCCATGAAGACCATTGAGAAGCTGAGGGGAAAACAAAATTAAGGTTCTGTTGTAATGGCTTGAAACCTGGAGAATACTTGCATTGAGTTATAGTGATACTTATTTGAATTTAGAGTTTCTGTTTGTAGGAATTATAAGAGAAAAAAAAAAACTTTGAATAGTCTTTACTGTATAAAGAAAAAAAATGTCACTTTTGAAATACTGGAACATTAACAAAAATAGTCACTTTTGTTTCTTTCTCTTAGCTTTTACCTGGGCCTCTTGAGGACATATTTAGCACTGAAATTAAATGTGAATTATTTTTTGTACTGCAATATTTCTGATTTACTGTGCTTTTCTGTCAAAGAATACCCTACTTACATTTTTAGGACATTTGTCCATATATCACATAATGCAGAAATTAAATACCAATGTCAATGAGACTGGTTGACTAGCTTTGAGATTTGGTCACACAGGTCAGCAAGAACTCAGTCATGGGGCAGGGGAGGGGGGAGTGTAAGAGATCAACCAAAGGACTTGTATGCATGCACAACCAATGGACACAGACACTAGGGAGGTGAGGGTATGTCCTGGGAGGGGGGAGGCAAGTAAGGTGGTCCTGGAGAGGTCAATGGAGGGAAAAAGTAGACATATATGTAATACTTTAAACAATAAAGAATTAAAAAAAATAAACTCAGTCACTCAATTAATTTTTATCACATCATACAGTTGATAGACTATATGAGGTAAACACTATAAGGCTTGAGACTATGTCCTCGTTTAACCTAGCACAGGGTCTTTCTTATACATAGCAGGCATAAGTAAATGAATGTATGAAGCATATATGCTAACTTATGACCTAATGCACAAGAAAATAATTTATTTTTACAAACCAGGTGAAGAAACTAGTATTTTGGTTTTCAAATCTTACAAAATGCAATCAGTGGTAGCCTATATAATAAAGAGCTAATATGCAAATGGTCATCAGGCCCTCATGTCATCATGCCTTAATGGCTCAGACACTCAACACTGGGGAGAGAAGAATGGGGACAAGCCAGGCTGTAGCTCAGGAGAGGGACAAGCTGCCTGCCCAAGGTCCCCAGTGGCTGCATCTGGCCTGGGCAAAGCTGGCCCAGGTCCTGGGTGCCTAAAACCAGCTGGAAGAGGGAAATCTGGGTCCTGGGTGTGGGACTAGGCAGAGGCAGTTAGGGCCAATCAGACCAGCAGGGGAGCAGTTTGAGGCAATCAGGCAGGCAGGCAGAGAGGGTTAGGGGTTAATCAGGCAGGTAGGCAGGCAAGTGAGCAGTTAGGAGCCAGTGGTCCTGGATTTTGAGAGGCAGTCAGACATCCCCTGAGGGGTCCCAGATTGGAGAGAGTACAGGCTGGGCTGAGGGACCCCCCCTCATGCAAGAATTTCATCCACAAAGCCTCTAGTAGTTAATAAAGCAAATCAATACTTCTGTCTGTTTCTAAAGGCATATTGAACAAACATTTTAGGAACATAAAAAATAAAAGATACAATAATTACACTAAAATTATTAATATTGATTATTATATAATTATTTTAAATCATAACAGAGAATTTATTCTGTATAACTTCTTAGATGAGAAAAGAAGGAAATTACGATAGATGAGAACTATAGGGGGAGGGGAGGGTTGGTTGATAAAAAAAATAAGTTAAACAATTTATTAACTTCAATTTTTTCCTTTAAATATGAATGAATAATTATTTCTCCATTGCCATTGATTTTGACTTATCTTAAAACTTTGAGGTGGACATTGTTTAAAATTCACCATCCAAATGAGCAAAATGCAGGCTTTATGAATATATCATTTTTATATATTTCACAAAGAAAGATCAAATATCTCTTTTATCCAATTGATATTAAAAGGCCTTTTTTCTTTTCTTTTCTTTTTAAAATATATTTTATTGATTTTTTTAAGAGAGGAAGAGAGAGAGATAGAGAGTTAGAAACATCCATGAGAGAGAAACATCGATCAGCTGCCTCCTGCACACCCGCCACTGGGGATGTGCCCGCAACCAAGGTACGTGCCCTTGACTGGAATCGAACCTGGGACCTTTCAGTCCGCAGGCTGATGTTCCATCCACTGAGCCAAACCGGTTTCGGCAAGCCTTTTTTTTTTTTTTTTCTTAATAAAACTTTTGGTAATTTGTCTACCAGTTTTCAGACATGCACATAAAATGTAAATACATCTGGTATTTCAAAGGACATCTGTTTTATAACTATAATAGACATTAAACATTTAGTAAGCAATGCTATAAAATATAAACTAGGCTTTTGAAGAATAAAAGGTTACTCTTGTCTTACCAATTGCTATAATAACATGTATCAGGCAGCAATAACTAACAGGAAAAATTTTAATGCATTTTAGATATGCCTTTTCTTATGTAGTTGTAAAGTATATTAATAGTACTGAAGAATGTAAAGTCAATGAGCTATATGTTTATATATTCTTATGTGTAAAAGCCTAAGACAGAATTGCTGATTGTTGTAACTTTCTACTTGTAACTACAAATAATAAAAATTTGCCCTAGCTGGTTTGGCTCAGGGATAGAGTATCAGCTTATGGATTAAAGGGTCCCAGGTTGGAGTTTGGTCAAGGGCACATGCCTAGGTTGCAGGCTTGATCCCCAGTAGGGGGCGTGCAGGAGGCAGCCAATCAATGTTTCTATCTCACCCTCTCTCTTCCACTCTGAAGATATACTTTAGATATACTTTAAAAAATGTTTTTAAAAAATTGTTATCAAATAATTCAGATGACAATTCAGATGTGACCAGAAGATGATATTCTGATTAATTACTCTTTGGAGCTATACTTGGACATGAAGCCCTTATGCCACTGGTTTTACATTTAGAACTTTGAATTTGAAAGAACTCTAACTGGGCAATTAAATCGATTCAAATGTGCATTTTGTGAATCATTTATGCAGAGCTAACTAAAATTTGCATGAAATAGACAATTTTGTCCAAAATCCTCATAAAGACAACCCTGCCTTTCTCATTCACTGCATATTATGTGTTCTCTTACTTTTCTGAAAATGTTGAGGTTTTTCAACAAGATTTGTTTATTTATTTTCATTGTATTGTAAGACTATATCAATCTCTTAAATTTATTTGATCTTATATTAGATTTAAAAATATAAAATTTTCACCCCAAATTTCTCTTTTGACCCCCTCTACTCACCTCTGCATTTAGTGATTTATGGCAGACTTGGGCACCAACCTACAAAATCAACTCACTCATCAAAGATAGTAAGGACGCCTATGCTCCTAAATTTTATGCTCCTTATCTTACAATACTTGAAAAATGTTATTTAGTATCTATGTTTTACAAACTTTTCTAATTGAGTATGCATACATGGTGTCAGGTTGTTATTTGGACAACTCAATATGTCCTAAAACAAATTCATTTATCTAGTACCAAACTTATTTTACATTTTATATTGTCTGTCAGTGAATAGTGACACCTTTCTTTTATCTCCATCAGACACTGAACCTTCTCAATATTTTCTCCAGCCAATCTTTTAACTTCTCTCCACCTCTGCTCCCCCTATTTTTACTTCAAGCATCCTTTACCTCTTACCTAGATGACTGCAAAAGCCTCTTAAATGGCCTTCTTGCCTCCATTTTGTTCCCCTCTAATCTAGTCTCCATATTGCATACATAATATCACACAAATTACAATCACAATAATTTTATTGTCGTGAAATAAAATCCAAAGTCCTTAACCTGGTATACAAAGGCATTTGCAGCATGACCTCTGTTCATTTCTTGTCACAACACACATTTTAACCTTGTAATCAACTTCGAAACCCACTTGTCATCCTCAGGTATCTGTAGAATCTACTTGTTTTTTTTTTTTTGCAGTTAATGTTCATGACCGTTCAGTATTACTTGACAAACACTTTTGTTTTGTGTCTTTCTTCTGAGCAGTGTTCTAAGTATTGTTCTGAGTTTCATACTAAGGTCTGACCACTATATTAATAGCTTTAGTTACTGTTTTTGCTAAACTTATTTTGCTTTTTCTCTGTAGTCTCTCCTTTATTGTCAATTATGAAAATTGGACATCATTTCCTTTAGTCTAAATATTATAGCTCTATAAAATATTAGATTCAACTGCCACAGCGTTCAACTGCTGAATGACTTTCAGAACTCCAAGTTTGACATGGTCAAAATCAATGACAGATTCTTCCTCAGTTAGCCAGATACAATCTATAAATCACTTTACTAGTTTTGTGAACATTGGAATGCTACTTAGCCCCTCTATGTCTCTGTAGCTTTATCTGTAAAATGGAAATAAAATAGTACCTACCTCAAAAGCTGTTGTAAGAGTTAAATAAGTCACTGCATGTTAATTTGATTGTTTAAATTTAACCACTTATTTGCCATTTTTGTTAAGTGATAGATCTTCCCTCCCCCCAACTGGTGGACTGAGTATGACATAACCTGCACCTGCAGCCTGGACATTCCTGAGCACCTAACCAGGCACCTTATGTGGACTGTACATTGAACCACCAATCAGCACCTAAGCCTCCATTCCTAAGTTCCTAAGTGCCTACTCATGTGTCTTATATGAAACCACCTATCAGCCCGTGCCGAGTACCTTAAGCCCCATCCCTTCCCATTCCTCCCCTCAAAAGGCATATTCACTCTTGCAGGTGTGCTCTCTTCCTTTGCAAGGCAGCCTGGCAGGGTCCTTCTCCTCTAAATAACAACAATGCTATTTATTTATTATTTATTTATTTGTTTATTTGTTTATTTATTTATTTATTATTTTTATCGATTTCAGAGAGGAAGGGAGAAGGAGAGAAAGACAGAAACATCAATGATGAGAGAGAATCACAGATTGGCTGCCTCCTGCATGCCCCCTACAATGGGGATTGAGTTTACAACCCAGGCATGTGCCTTGTCTGGGAATAGAGTCATGACCTCCTGGTTCATAGGTCAATGCTCAACCCTGAGCCACTCTGGCCAGGTGACAACAATGCTATTTAGAGAGAAATAGAGATAAACTATAATTAAAGGGAAATAAAAATATGTTTATGGGCACTTTTTCTTGAGAAAATAAGGTTCCAAAATGTATAAGGCATTAAGAAAAATTGAATCTCTATTGTTAGATTCTATGAAAAGACATCCATAACATATAAGCACACCTCAAGAGGCTGGATTTTAAATGAATAATAAATTATTGTGAAGTTTTTAAAAGTGTATTTTATGTATTGCTTTTAAAGATTTAAAAATTACATTTTTTATTGTAATACCTTTAGGCAGAAACTAAAGTAAAATACACCATATGCCAAATATGTACTTCCAGAAACTAGTAGAAAATAATAACTTAGGGCTAAGATTTTTATTAGGTTGTAACGATTTTTCCCCTCTTGTGAATAAAATGAGTTTTAGGGGGAAATACATTGTTCTCTCAAGTTGTTAACATATGTTCAATTGACTGAGTGAGGAATTTTAGCTACCAAAGACTTCTAGCAAATGAAGACAATCCAATGAGCCTGGAACTCTGAAAATAAGGATCTTCAGCTAAAGATCTTCAGTTTCCTTCTAGAAGTTATTGGAGAAATTCCATGCCTAAGGAAATGTATAGAATTTTTATTTAGTTTTACTTATCTCTGAAGTTCTTGCTGATCCAATAGCAGTTAGTTTTCTGAGTCAGAGTTTACCTTAACTTAGTTTCTTCAGACTTTCCCTTCAATACACTAGTTAATTCCATGCTGTCTACATCCTTTGAGAGTTGTTTTAATCAATCATAATGTAATTTCAATTGTAGTTGACCACCCCTCAACTCCATCTTCCCCTCACCAGCATGTCTATGTCCTGCTTCTCCAAACCAGGTTCTCAATAACAATTTCTTTTAATTCTAAATTCTATAACAGTTTTTTTTTTTTTCTGACTTAGAAACAGTTATTAGGTAAATTTGCTTAATAGGGGCAGAAAGTCTTTGGAGGATAATTTAACTTAATTAACATAATTTAATTGGTGCCTACCTCCCCTCTCCCCACATTCTTCCCTAATCTCATGAAGTTGATGTCACAGCTTCATTTTACACTTGAAGGAACCCGAATAGAAAAATGTTAAGCAACTTGTCAAAGGCCATACAGTTAATAAATTGCCCAGGTGAGATTCAATCCATGCTTATATGAGATTTCCATTTTATATTCCTGCCTCTAGTGACAGATATTTGGAAATCAGTGTTGGAGAGAATAAATACTTAGAAGGAGAATCTGGAGGTAGAACAGTAATGTGCAAATTGTTCTTTGGTCTCCTCTATAATTGTCAGTGTTTTCATAAGCTTTTGTTTGACTCTTGCTATCACTCTATTGCAGTGTTTCCCAACCTTCTCTCATGATGAGAATCACCTGGTGGAGTTGTTAAAACACAGATTCCTGAATCCCAACTAAGAAGTGCTAAACTAGAATTTTTGAGAACATATAGGTAAAATTGCATACCTAACTTAGTGCTCTGTATATAAAATCTGTCTTAGAGCACTAGTTAAGTATACAATTTTACCTATATGTTCCCAAAAATTCTAGTTTAGCACTTCTTAGTTGGGATTCAGGAATCTGTGTTTTAACAACTCCACCAGGTGATTCTCATCATGAGAGAAGGTTGGGAAACACTGCTCTATTGAAACAATTAGATAGATGGATAGATCATAGGTAGATAGATGGTTGGATAGAAGATAGATGATAGATAGATAGATAGATAGATAGATAGATAAAATTTACTTATTGCTTGCATGGGAACTGTTATAATTGGAAAAGTAGGAATGCCCATGATGTTCTTGATGATTAAAATTGATTGACTAATCTGATCCAAACTTGTTTTATCCTCATTCTTCCTAAAATTTGAAGATAATTATATTTATTTTTAATCTCTAGGATCATCCTTTTCCTTTTTATTTTATGAAGACAGGCATTCCAATGGTTCCTTTTCAGTGTCCAGAAATTCTGGTTATTGAGAACAGTGGATGAATGCACATATAATTCAATTCTAAAGTACCTTGGAATACATTACCATATGCTGCTAAATTGGACTACATAGACAGATATACCTTGAAATTGTCCTTCTTTCTTCGTTCAATATAATAGTTATTTTGCTGTCAGAAAAAAAAACAACACATTTTATTGAACTTCTTTTTGTTATGCTTAACTAGAATTATTTTCTCTATATTATATAAGGTTGATTTTATTAGACTAAGACTTTTATTTTTCCCCAACAATAACAGCACTAATATTTCCATTAATATGCTAGGCACTATTAAACCCCTTGTATACTAGTAGGTACCCTTATAGTAACCCTTACTATAAATACTGTTATTGTCTTCATTGAGGAGTCTGAGAAGCAGGGAAGGCCTGTCACAGCTGGAAAGTGTCAAAGTCTGATGATTAGAATCTAAGAAAGTCTGAGTCCAGGACCCATACTCTCAACAATTATGCTCTTCTTCCCAAACTAATTTTATTGCTTAAAGTTCCAATTAATGCAAATAATGCAGTTCAGTTCAGTTCAATAGTTATTTAAAAAACCATTATATTTTAAAAATAAGCCAATTTTATACCATAACATTCTGTTTTATATAGCCAGTTAATCTAGGTAACATAGTTGTTTTGTTTTTTGTTTTTTTCTGCTTTAGCTTTCCTATATGTATCCTGATTAAATATTTTGTTTACATCTGATCTTTTATAAGCTTTTGTTCTAAAATTTAGTAGTATTTTCAAAAGCAATCATTTATTTCTAAGATATGCAATATCTATACATGCTATTCTGCATACATTAAATGTCAAGGACTTTAATAGTTGATAACTTATTGTACTTTTTTAATCCTCCAAAGACTTTCTGCCTCTATTCAGCAAATTCACCTAATGATTGTTTATCAGTCATCAGGGATATTCAGCCCCCTGGAAAATGGTTGGTAATGACTTGAGATATTTTTTTATTGTAACTACTTGTGGAGAACTGGTATCTATTGGTAGAATATATGGATACTACTAAACATCCTATAAGAAACAGTACAGCACCCCAAAAACAAACAAACAAAAAATTAACCAGATTAAAAAAGTGGTTAGTGCCAAGACAGAAATTTTGAGTCCTGCTCTAGCCCTGGGGCCTTTACATTAGCATGACAAATAGACTGCTCATTTCTCCTCTTAAGCAAATAACAGTGGTTTGAATCACTTTATATTCTACTCCAAAATAACACCTCCTGCCCCCCCAAAGAGAGGCCTCTCACCATTCCTCCTGTTTACCATTATTTTCATTAGACTCCAATGTCTTAGGTTCTTTTTTGTCCTTTAAAATATAAATAAGTTGATGATAACAGTGACTGACATAATTATGACATTTTTCAACCCCAAATTGAGAGTTTAGCTCTAAATGCTTTCACTATGTTGATGTTGCTTGCTAAAGTAAATATTCATATTTCATTCATTTACCAAAATGTTGGCATTCTATAATATAACCAAACATGTATCTAGTATCTTAATTTAAAATCTCTTTATATGCACTTTTCTGGGATCAAGAATAAGCTTTTTGGTTGTTGTGAAATTGCATTTGCCTTTTCAAACAGTTTGAGCACAATTGTCATTTAAGAAAAAAAGCATGGTTCCACTATTTCTTAATGTCTTACTTAACAAATATGGGATTGGACCACATCTCACAAACTCCCATTGGACAGCACTTAAGAAGTGAATAATATTTCTGTCTGTCTAAGTCAAGTAATCCCAAATGTAAGTAATTTACAGGAAGGCATCAGGGACTGTAACAAAAGACATATTGCAATACGTCACTGAAAATCAGCATCTCCCCACATGTTTGCATGTTTGATCAACAGCCAGATGGAAGCTGTTATCACATTTATTTAATCTGAAATACACATGGTGATTACACTGGACCTTTGATTCAAGGCCTTATTAGTGTCTCAAGAGAAGTGAGGAAATGAGTTTGTTGCTCGCAAACTGCTGTAGCCATGACCCTCTGGGTAGAGTTTACATCTATCACTGCCTAGACTAGAATAGCTACAAATAAAATAATGTTTCGAGGAAATGAGGTAAAGTGAAAGCTTTGCTAATCTATGTAAGAAAAGAAAAGGGTGTTGCTAAGTGGTCGACCTATGAACCGGAAGGTTACAGCTCAGTTTCCAGTCAGGGCACATATTTGGGCTGTGGACTCGATCTCCAGTGTGGGGAGTGCAGGAGGCAGCCAATGCATGATTAAGTCTCATCATTGACGTTCTATCTCTTCCTCTCTGAAATAAATAAAAACATTTTAAAAATAGTTGAAATGTATTGCTGAAGGATGGGGTAATAGAAGACTTCAACTTAATTTTACATACACTGTATATATTTTTTCAACATTTGGAAATTTATGTTATGACCAGAGGCCTGATGCAAAAAATTTGTGCATTGGATGGGGGAGGTCCTCTCAGCCCAGCCCGCACCCTCTCCAATCCAGGACACCTAGTGGATGTCCTACTGCTGGGTTAGGCCAGATGCCAAGAATCAGACCTAAACGAGCATTAGCAAATCCCTCTCAGCATCTGGGACTGCTGGCTCCTAACTGCTTACCTGCCTGCCTGCCTGCCTGATCACCCCCAACTACTCACAATTCCCACCCCACTGACCTGGGTGCCCCTTACTGCCCCCCTCTGCCAGCCTGGTTGCTCCCAACTGCCACCCGTTCTGGCTTGGTCACCCCACACAGCCTGCTATTCAGTCATTTGGTCATCGTCCCTCACTAACCCCCCCTGCCCTGCCAACCTGGTTGCCCCATGCAGCCTGCTGTTAGGTCATCTGTCTGGTAGTTTAGGTTATGAGGGCCCCTTGCTTTTTATATATTATAATAGGTTTATGTCATTTTATTTTCAATGTTAGAGAAAGGAATTTGAAAAAAAGAAACATGTACCCCTTGCTCCTCCCACACAAGCACATATGAACAGTCTCCTTAAAGTATTCACAAAAGAAATAGCATTTTTAATATTTTGTTGATTTTTTCAAGACTTTGAAATGCATAAGCATATTATAACTAAAAAAGAGAGAAATAATAGGTTTCTATTAATATAGGATAACATGACTAATGAAAAATGGTTAATTAAATCACATGCTTATTCTGAAACTAGAGGCCTGATGCATGAAATTAATGCATGGGGAGGGGGAGCAGGGAAAGGGGGAGGGTGTCCCTCAATCCAGCCTGCACCCTTTCCAATCTGAGTCCTCTCCTAGGATGTTCAACTGCCAGTCCAACTGACTGTTGGACATCCCTCTCACAATCCGGGACCTCTAGCTTCTAACTACTTGCCTGCCAGCCTTATTGCCCCTAACTGCTCTCCTGATGGCTTGATTGATGCCTACCTGCTCTCCTGCCAGCCTGATTGCCCCCAACTACCCTCCCTTATCAGCCCAATCACCCCCAACTACCTTTCCCTGGTGTCCTGTTTACCCCAACTGCCCTCTCCTGCTGGCCTGATCACCCACAACTGTTCTTACATGGTGGCCATCTTGTGGTGGCCATCTTGTGACAATGTGAGGGTGGCCATCTTGTGACAACACTATGCAAGGGTGTGATGCCACCTAGGCTTTTATTATATAGTATGGCTTAAAACTGTTGTTGCTTGATCAAAACTCTAATAATTGCTATTATGGTAGCACTAATACACTTGCAAAATATTTTTATTCCAATTAAAATGTTAATTTAAAAACATAATATTATCCTATCAATATTTTTTTTTTCACTTTAAGCCAATATGGTATACACCACAAATATTGTGTGGCTATCTCACATCTCAGTTGATAATTTCTTTAAGTTTGGTGATTTCTTTATTTCTAATGACACCATTATGCTACAATACTATCATTTCAAATTAGGGCAGACCTTGAAAAGTGTCAATTGTATAAATAAACAAACAACACATATTGACTATCTACTCTGTACTAAACAACATTCTCAGAACTTCCCAATTCAAATTCCTTTCCAACTTAACAGTTCTATAAGGCAAATGATCAGTAAAGACAATCTTTTACTGCAAAGAGTGATCTGAGTCTCAGTGAGACTAAATTGTTCAGGGTCACTTAATCATACTTGGTTGAGTCTGTATGACTATAAAAGAAAATTTAATTGAGACTATGATTCATTTAGTATCACATTTTTATGACCCCCCAAAAAGAATGCTGTGTGTGTGTGTGTGTGTGTGTTTTAATTCTTCTCAGATAAAGAACTGGTTTAAGACTTTCTTTTTCATTTTATCCTTACAACAATACACAATCTTACTGATAATGCACTACTTAAAATTCCTTTTATATGTAAAGTTAAAAAAAAAAATAAGCCTTGTTCTGTGGTGAGAGTGTCATTGGCATACACACCAAAGTGTTGTGGGTTTAATTCCCTGGGCTGCAGGTTTGATTCCTGGTCCCAGTTGGATTGTTACCAGAGGCAACCAATTAAAAGACAAGATTATTTTCCAGTGCTCCAAACTGAGGTTTATCCAACTTGACCCAGGAATGAGGATGGAGCTCTTCACATTGCTTTAAATTAGAGAAAAATACTGAGGTTGTAAGAACTTGGAGTCTGTAAATATCACTGTTACCATTTGGGAATATATACACTACTAAGATATTTTTGAGTAAAACTATATACCTTCAGCTAAAACCGGTTTGGCTCAATGGATAGAGCACCGGCCTGAGAACTCAAGGGTCCCAGGTTTGATTCCGGTCAAGGGCATATACCTTGGTTGAGGGCACATCCCCAGTAGGGGGTGTGCAAGAGGCAGCTGTTCTATGTTTCTCTCTCATCAATGTTTCTAACTCTCTAACTCCCTCTCTGTAAAAAAAATCAATAAAATATATTAAAAAAAAAAAAAAACCACAAAAAAACTATACCTTTTAAAAAACTTCCTAGACAAAGACAATTCTGGTTTGACTAATCATTTTGTTTCTTTAAATGACAGAGTATATACAAGGTGGACCCTGATGAGCCAATATTGCACTATGGATACATATTTAGGATTATCTGCTGTTAGAACAGAAAGCATTGTATATAGAAATTTTGCTTTGAGGCAATAGTTACAAAGCATGCAAATTTCTGTTTCTGCATTTGTAAAAAATAAAACAAGCTTTTGTTGGGGGGGGGGGGGGCGGGGGGGAAGTTGGGCTTGTGGTTGAACACCAACCCACGAACCAGGAAGTCACAATTTGATTCCTGATCAGGACAAGTGCCAGGGTTACAGATTGGATTCCCAGTAGGAGGTGTGCAAGAGGTAGTCAATGATGATCCTCTCTCATCATTAATGTTTCTACTTCTCTCTACCTCTCTTTTCCTCTCTCTGAAATCAATAAAAACATAATAAAAACAGTTATGAGTCAATGAACAAAGTGGAAGAACAGATATTAACATAATTTATGGTGCTGAGGTATAGCATTACAATATGACCTTGAGGAAATAACTTAGCTCTTTGTTATTTTCTTGATGTGTTATCTTTCAAGACAATTTGAACACTTGATGAGAGACAAACTCTAGAAAAGATTGCAGAAAAAGTGATTTTATGTGGAGGTGGAAAAAACAGGAATTAAACAACACTCCATTTATTATAGAAACAGAAATATAAACAGTGTCTAGATCTGGATGCTATCTGACCATTAAATTATTAATGGTGGTCAGGATAAAGCAGTCCATGACAGATATCAAATATGCAAATATGTACAATACAATGGACCCAAATCTCCATGAATTAACTACATTGTTTCCTCACACTAATATTTTCCTCAGAATTCATATTATTAAAAAATAAACTACTAAATTTGATACAGCCTTCTTTCAAAGTTTTTTCTATAGTTGAGTAAGTAAATAGAGTCAGGAATGATAAGTAACATTATGCATTGCTTTCTATAATATAGAACTCTAGATACTTAATGAATTTTTTATTATAACTCATTAATTAAATTTAGAGACTGAATCTTCTGTAAGGAGATAATTTGAACTCTTAATAAATATTCTATACTACCTTTGGATATAAATATATTTACTTGTGAACTTGCCAAATCTAGACACATATTACAGCTTTAGCCATTTTGGAAAATAAGTTCTGAGTCATGGGTGAGAAGAAAACTCAGTAATGCTTGGACTTTGATGTTATTCTTCCACTCTCCTCACCCAATGGCCTCCAAAGAGAATCAACACCAAAAGAGCAATCTCAGGAAAGGAATCCCTCCTGAAACCTGGGAAAGCTGTTCACATGAATATTTCTTTTCGGCCATCTATTCGAATTTTCACTTCCTTCAATGAAAATATGCTCACACAAGTCTAATTCATTTTGCATTTTGTCTGTTTTTATTTTGGAGTTTTGTACCTAAGTTACAACAAAAACATTTATTTCATATTTACTCTAAAATCTACTAAATTTTGTATGATAATAGTAACTATTTTGTGTGATTGAGTTGTGGATAAAAGGAGTTAAGTCATTAAAACAAGTAATAGTGATGAGAATAAAGCTTTAATAAATATTAACCAATATTGTCATATTTTATGGAAAAAGTATTTTAATAAGACTTTTACATGCATTACTTCATTCATTCCGTGGAAAAGTTATGTGTGGCTCATATCACTATATACACTGAGTGGCCGTTATTATGATCTCTGAACACATAACAGTCTGGCCATTCAGTGTATATCCTTCTTTCAAAATTTTTTCTATAGTTGTATAGTTGACAAATATGCAAATTATCCCTCAACCAGGAGTTTGACCAGCAGGCAGGCCGACCAACTGCCCATGTTCCCTCCCCCTGGCCAGGCTGACCGGACCCATTCATGTTCCCTCCCCCTGGCCAGGCTGACCGGACCCATTCATGCACTATGCCTATTATATATATACATTTAATCTGGCCACTCAGTGTATGTGGAAACTGAAGCAAGAGAGGTTAGGTTACATATCAGTTGCATGGCTTTTTATTTTAACATAATTTAATATTTGAAAAAGAAACAGTGAGATTCCAGTAAGCTTAAGATTTTAATATTTAAAACATTCACAAGACTTTCCTACTAGTATGTAATCATCTCTCTTAAAGGGTATATAGAAAGGACATGTATATTAAATTCTAAACATATTTATTATGATAACTAGGAATATGGTTCAATGACCATTCATAATGGATTTAAACACTTATATAAGCATTGTCAATATAAATATTATAATTAGCACCAGAATAATAAATTCAAAAAAGTATTAATATATAATTTGTTCAGATGAATTGACTAGTAACATAGTATGCATTTTAGATTTGTAAAGGGAAATTATTTTAGCAGTAGTGGTATTTTTTTCTTTGTATTGTCTCATAATAAATATGTTTCTACATGTGACTATTTTATTACAATAATTTCTGCATATGGACAGACATTATAAATAATTGGTACAGACTAAACTTTTTAATGTTCAGCATTATAAATATTCTCATTGTCAAGCATTTAGTCTTTATATCTTTCTAGTATTTAAAAATAAATCTGTCCTATTACTGTTTCCTTTAAAAGCATACTTAATTATTTTCAGTTATCTTGTTTTAAGTTTAATTTTAAAAGAAACATGTTTAAGTCTAGATTTTACCCTTCTGCAGAAAACATTGCATGTAATTTATGCAACTTCTAGTCTGCTTACTGCTTAAAAATACTTAAATTCATCTTTTTATATTTGCACAGAGCACATTGCCAAATAGACATATGGTAATGTCATATACAAGTCATTTGTCTTCCTTTTCAGTGGTCGTTCCCATTTATTCATTCTATATGTGTAGGCTGAGGCCAGTGATGTGCAAGACTTTACGTATTATTGAATTAAGGCAGAACAGTCCCTAGTTAGATGATATGAGGCAACTGAAGAAAAAACAGTAGCTTTTACAGATCATATAAATATAAAAGAAATTGGTGTTATAGAATGAATTTGAATATATTTTTCCTGAAAATAAACAATATAAAATACAGGTTTGTTTACAGTTTCTAGCATTATAAATCTCATTATTTGATTCACATTACATTTATTAAGCACCTATTGGATGTGATGAATATGCACAGATTCCATATAAACTGATTTCAACAATAACTCACTGAGGATGGCAGAGAAGATATATATATATATATATATATATATATATATATATATATGTATGTATATATATATATGTATATATATATATATATATAATAGATGGAGACAAGTGAAATAGAGGAGGACAAACTAAAACTAGTACATGGGTCTTATATAATAGTTTTGAGTGTCATGTTATTTCAGATCTTTTCTGATCTTAGAGAGACTACTGTTCAATGCAGGACAATTATACTCTGTGGCACATGCCTAATGGAAAATTTAGCTGAAATTTTCAAGCAGTAAATAACATTTTAGAGTTATTTACCAAAAATTCACACTGGTCTTCCTTTGATTGTGTAAGTAACCTTAAAAACTTCATTTCTTTCCCTTTTCTCCTGGCAAGCTCCCCCACCCCAATTTGGATGTCAGTGTTAAAGGAGGTGAAACATTATGTGAAGAGCCCTTAACCCTAATAGCTACACTGTTCTCCTGGTAGAGAGCGCTCTCTGAATTGTTCAAATTCTTCAGAACTGAGAAATTTCCCCATTGGAAGTACTCAAGAAACTACAATTCTGAGTTCAGTAGAGATAGACCAGGGAAATGACGGGAATAATTCTAGAACCTATTTTACCCCAAAATAAGAATACCTTATCAGAGAACATTTCTACTTAGACTTTTATTCTCAAGGAACGAGTATCTTATTCAAGTCTATATTTTATTTGGGCCCAGTACATTATTAACTATTTATGACACAAGTTAATATTATCAATTTTATATAGTTAGAGAAAATGAGTCATAAAAAATGACAAACATAGCTTAAGACGGACAGCTCTCAGAAGAAAGAAGCTGGAGGGAAGTTAATGAAATTAGTGTAAGATGCAGCAACACTTCACTTTTGTAGCTCTGATAATCACATTCCACTTGCTAAATAATTTTATAAATTGATTAAATCTTTAACCTAAACAACCTGGAAACAAAACAAATAAAAACAACAATGATTTTATGCTTATTGTCAAAATCTTTCTGAATAGGAAATATGTGTGCTATATTATACTAAGTACATAGAGAGTTGTAATGGCATTTGTTGTTTATCAGCTTGACATGGAAACAAATTTATGGTGCAGTAAATATATATATATATATATATATATATATATATATACACACAATATATATATTTAGTGGAAAGGCTAAGTGTTGTGGTTGCTGAGATTTCTCTTCCTATTATTGTAAACCCGTTGTATTACATAGACTTAATTTAGAGCTCATAGAGAGTCCCTATGCACTTTTTCTTTTTTTAAAAAAAAGTCTAGATTGGACTTATTAGGGTGACATTGGTTAATAAAATTATATAGGTTTCAGGTGTATAATTCTATGATATCTCATCTGCATAATGTATTGTTTGTTCACCACCCCAAGTCAAGTCTCCTTCCATTATAATTTATTCCCCTTTTACCTTTTTCTACCTCCCCTCGACCCCCTTCCCATCATATACTCATTATTTTATAGTTTAAATTTTGTGGAAATCATACATACAAAGAACAATATATTTTCATGTCTTCTATACTATAGAAATTATTCTTAAATATTTTTGTCAGAGACAATAATTGTACATAAAATTAGATGATAACAGATGACCCCTGAGTAAATATAGTGATATAGTTCTCTCCAGGGACTTTGTTAATGGCATATACAGCTAAAGGACAGTATACTTTCCCTCTATAAATTATGTATAACTAAATTTAATGGTTTATAATAGTGACCTTCTTGCTGAGGTATTATTCTAGTTAAAGAGGGGAAAGTACATAGAAAAAAATCAAATTTAATGTTAGAATCAAATTATCTGAAGCATTAAGAACATATCTGCATGAGTCATTTTACTTAAAAAATTTGCTAAAATATTTACATAGTAGTAGTGTTATTATATTTGAACAAATCATTTAATACTACGAAGGAGTAGCAATTCAGGATTCAGCACAGCAAATTGCAATCTTTAAAGACCTAAGTTCTTTCTGGAATTCAGTATTAGAATTCAATAATATCCATTCACTTGCTTGATTTTTTGGGGGGACCTAAGAACTGTATGAAAATGTTGTTGCAGCTATATTGCAAGTGTAAGATTCAACTTTATTTTCAAGAATACAGTGGTGCCTCGCATAAAGAACGCCTCGCACAGCGAACGCTGCACACAACGAACTTCATTTCATGATTCATACAACGAACTTCGTTTCACACAACGAAGTCGCCCGAGCTTCCACAACCGCTTCGCCCGAGCTTCCACGATCGCTGCCGATGTATTGCATCCTTCAGCGCAGGCCCTGCAGGCAGTTGTTAGTCACTGCGCTTAACTTAAGCACGTATCGCGGCAATCGTTCTTCATTACAAATTAAATCACGCACGTATCATGGCAGTCGTCCTTTTAAGTTAAACTCAATATTTTTTTTATATCATGGCTTCTAAAAAAAGCAGGAAGGTGATTTCTGTTGAAATGAAACAGGAAATAATTAGAAGGAGTGAATGTGGGGTAAAACAGTGTGACCTCGTCAAAGAGTTTGGCCTCAGCAAGACCACCATTTTCACCATTTTGACAAATAAGGAGCAATCAAATCAGCCAAAGTAGCCAAAGGAGTATCAAAACTATTTCATGAAAAACATAGGTCTTCAATCCGCGAGGAAATGGAGAGGCTATTAGCGATTTGGATTAAGGACAGGCAGGTGAAAGGTGATGTAACAACCCAAGATATTATCTGTCACAAAGCCAAGAGAATTTATGACGATCTAAAGAAAAACGTCCCTGGAAGTAGCAGCAATCAAGATAATGAAGAAGAATTCAAAGCCAGCAGGGGGTGGTTTTTTAGATTTAAGAAAAGGTGTGGAATCCACAGCGTTACTATGCATGGTGAGGCTGGCAGTGCTGACAAGAAAGAAGCAGAAAAGTTCTCTATTAACTTTCAAAAATGTATTAAGGATGAAGGATACTGCCCACAACAAGTGTTCAATGCCGATGAAACGGGTCTTTTCTGGAAAAGAATGCCGAGCAGAACCTTCATTACAAAAGAGGAGAAGAAATTGCCAGGACACAAAGCCATGAAGGACAGACTTACCCTTATGTTTTCGTCTAATGCCAGCGGAGACCTCAAGATCAAACCTCTATTGGTTTATCACTCTGAAAATCCAAGAATTTTCAAGAAAAATAACGTTATTAAGTCCAAACTGCCCGTCCATTGGAAGTCCAATCAAAAAGCCTGGGTGACCCAAGTTATCTTCAACGAATGGATTCTGGAAACCTTTGCTCCTGCCATGAAGAAATTCTTGCTGGAAAAAGAACTGCCGCTCAAAGCCCTTCTGATACTTGACAATGCCCCTTCTCACCCAAAAGACCTAGAGGAAATATTGCAGGAAAATTATCCTTTTATCAAGGTGCAGTATTTGCCACCAAACACCACATCCATTCTTCAGCCAATGGATCAGCAAGTTATTGCGAACTTTAAAAAACTCTACACTAGAGCCCTCTTTAATAAGGTGTTTGAAGAATGCGAGTTTGGTGGAGACAATATGACTGTCCGAAAGTTTTGGAAGGAGAAATTTGATGTCCTTATGGCAATACAACTTATACAGAAGGCCTGGGAAGAAGTGTCACAAAGGACCCTCATTTCTGCTTGGAAGATGCTTGTGCCTTCGTGGACCCAGGAAGAAGCAGTAGTTGATGACACAGAAGTGGTGAAGGACATCATCACAGTGGCCCAAAGGTTGGAATTAGAGGTAGAGGAAGAGGATGTAGAGGAGCTTATTGAGGAACACGAAGAAGAGCTGACAACTGAAGAGCTCCAAGCACTTCTGGTCCAGCAACAGGACAATGCTCAAAGGGAAGTGTCATCTGATAACGAGGAGCAACAATCAAACAATCAACCAATCCCAACTGCTGACATCAAGAACATCCTGGTCAAATGGAAAGCAGTTCTGGAGTTTACCAATGCCCACTATCCGGATTCAGCTGAAGCAAACAGGATCAACGATCTTTACTCCAATACTCTTGTCCGTTATTTCCGGCAGATGTTGGAGAAAAGAGAAAAACAAACGACTTTGGACAGGTTTTTCATGAAACCATCGGCCAAAAAGCAGAAAATGGATGAAGATGTGCAAGATTCGGTAGACTCTACTTAGTCTGTCTTAAAATTAAAAAAATGTGTGTTTTTTTTTTAAAAAAAATTATGTTGTTAGATGTATCTAAATAAAAATAATAACAAAAAATTTATCTTTTTTTATGTCATCTTAGCATATTTTATGCTACAGAACGAATTATTTTTTTTAACATGTATTGTTATGGGAAAACACGTTTCACATAACGAACTTTTCGCATAACAAACTTGCTCCTGGAAAGAATTAAGTTCGTTGTGTGAGGCACCACTGTACTTATATTTGGGTGAAAACAAACTAAAGCAAGTCAATTAATTCAAGAGGAAAAATAAAGAACTTCAGGGCTAATTTACATGGAGAGACTGGTCACTGTTGTTTGGACTTTGCATATATGGATGGAAAAATAAATTATTATAGGATGAAGAAACAACACTACATGGATCATTTAGCAAAAATGGGGATTGAATCCCTCTCTTTAATGGAAGAAAAGATAATATAATTAAGTGAGGAGGCAATAGAAATTACCTCCACAAACTGCTATTCTCCAAATAGGAGTTATCTGACACAGCCTAAAAACTGACTTTCATAATTATTTTTAAAACTGCTCAAAAATTATTCCAGTAACTTGCTTAGGCAAGCTGTCCCACAGTTTATCAATCTTTATATTAATAATAGCTACGATTTTCTGAGTCAACACATTTTGCAGACATTGAATAAAATAAGCCATTTATAATACAGAATCTTGGCACAGATTAAATATCAATAAATTATTCTCTCATTTAATCTTCATTTATCAGATTCTGACCACATTCATTTTGTCCAATTTCATGCTATAGAAATCTTTCTCTATTGATATTGCCCTCCATCTCTCAAATATTCAGACACTTAGAATGATCCACAGTAACCACATAAAATCCTGATAAAAGAAAAAGCTTCTGCACAGCAAAAGAAACCATCCACAAAACAACAAGAAAGCCCACTGCCTGGGATATTTGTCAATGTTATCTCAATAAGGGTTTAATCTCCAACATTTACAGGGAGCTCATACAACTTAACAAAAAGAAGATAAACAACCCAATCAAAAAATGGGCAATAGACTTAAATAGATACTTTTCCAAAGAGGACATAAGGAAGGCCAAGAGCCATATGAAAACATGCTCAAAGTCACTAATCATCTGAGATATGCAAATCAAAATGACAATGAGATACCATCTCACACCTGTCAGAATGGTTATCAACAAATCAAAAAGGACAAGTGCTGGTGAGGATGCAGAGAAAAAGGAAACTCCTATACTGCTGATGGGGAAGCAGACTGGTGCAGCCACTGTGGAAAAACAGTATGTAGTTTCCTCAAAAATGTAAAAATGGAATTTCCTTTTGACCCAGGGATCCCACTTCTAGAAATGCATCTGAAGAAAACAGGAACACCAATCAGAAAGTATATATGCATCCATATGTTCATAGCATCACAACTTACCATAGCTAAGATTTGGAAACAGCCTAAGTACCCATCAGCAGATGAGTGGAGTAAACCTGTGGTGCATCTGCACAATGGAATACTAAGCTGCTTTAAAAAGGAAGGGACTCCTCCAATTTGTAACAGCATGGATGGAACTGGAGAACATTATACTAAGTGAAATAAGCCAGTCAGAGGAAGATAAGTATCACATGATCTCACTTATTTATGAAATATAATGAACAATATAAACTGATGAACAAAAACAGATCCATAGACAGAGGAGCATCACTCAGACCATCAAAACTCAGAGGGAAGGCAGGGGAGGGTGGGGGTGAGGAGGATAGATCAATCAAAGGACTTGTATGCATGCATATAGGCATAACCAATGGACATAGACACTAGGGGGTGAATGCAAGAGTGTGGTGGAGGGCAATGGGGAGATAAGGACACATATGTAATATCTTAATCCATAAAGAAAAGAAAACAATATTTCTCTACTCAGAAGTTTATACTTGCCACTTTTCCCATCCCCATATAACTAACATTTAGATAATGCTTACATTACACATGTGGAACATTCTTCTAAGCCCTTTATGTACAGTTATGCATGTTGTCTTTGACTATCCTGGAAATAAAAGTATTCACATTATAAAGATGAGAAGGCTAAGAATCCTGGCCAAAAATCAAACTAATAACAATAAGTGGTTTAATGTTTGGTATAAATAATTTGTAAACCCAAAGTTTTGTGAGCAATTTCTTCCACTTGAAAAGCTTTCAGCTACTTTTCTGCTTCATGCTACTACTTTTCTTTTATTTGTATAAATAACACACAACCTAGTTTCATTCCAAGATTAATTTCATCTGATGTTCTTGACATCAATTATTACATCTCAACTGCTAAGAAGCACTGGTGTGTGAGTAGACAGAGACTAGCAGTATAAAGCAGTACAGCATCTAATGCAAGGCACAACTCAGTTACAGGTGATTCACTAAAAGAAATCCATAAGCAAATTGAAAGACAAAAATCACACAATCATATAAATTTATGCAGAAAGGAATTAGACAAAATACAACACCATTACCTGATAAAAACTCTCAGCAAAGTGGGAATAGAAGGATAATACCTCAACATAATAAAAGCCTTATTTGACAAACTACAACCAACATCATACTCAATGGGCAAAAATTAAAACCATTTCCACTAAGAACAGAAACAAGACAGGGGTGCCCACTTTTACCACTCCTGTTTGACATACTACTATAACAATCAGACAAGAAGAAGAAATAAAAGGCATCCAAATTGAAAAAAGAGAAGTAAAACTGTCACTATTAACAGATGACATGATACTATACAAAGAAAACCATAAATACTCCATCAAAAAACTACTAGTCTTAATAAATGAATTTGGCAATGTAGCAAGACACAAAATTGACATCCAGAAATTCATGGCTCTCTCTCTCTCTCTCTCTCTCTCTCTCTCTCTCTCTCTCTATATATATATATATATATATATATATATATATATATGCCTAAGAGACTGGCCAACTGGCTGACCAGCCAACCAGCCAGTAGCTATGACACTCACTGACTTCCAGGGGGGCAGAGATTCAGTGCAGGAGCTGCCAACTGACAGCAACTTTGTAAAGTGCCCTCTCACACTCCGTGACCCCTCAGGGGATGTTGGACTGCTTGCCTTGGCCCAATCCCTGCAGGCCAGGCTGAGGGACCCCAGTGCACAGATCCATGCACCAGGTCTCTAGTACATCAATGATGAACTCACAGAAAGAGAAACTAAAAAAAAAAAAAATTCAATTTATGATTGCAACAAAAACATAAGATACGTAGAAATAAACTTAACTAAGGAGGTAAAATACCTGTATTTAGAAAACAATAGGATATTGAAAAAAAGAGACAGAAGAAGACATAAACAAATGGAAAAATATACCACCATGTTCTTCGATTGGTAGAATTAACATTATTAAAATGTCCATATTACCCAAAGTAATCTATAGATTCAATGAAATTCCCATTAAAATACCAACAGCATATTTTACAAAACAAAACAAACTCTCCAAACATTCATATGGAATAAAAAAAGACCCCAAAGAGCCCCAACAATCCTGAGAAATAAGAACAAAGTTGGAAGGATTATAATACCTTCACACTATTTGCAAAGCCACTGTTTTCAGAACTGCCTTGTACTGGTATAAGAACAGACAAATAGACCAATGGGATAGAACAGAGAACCCAGAAATCTGCCCAGCCATTATGCTCAATTAATATTTAACAAAGGAGGCAAGATCATACAATCCAGTCAAGATAATTTCTTCAATAAATGATGTTGGGAAAATAGGAAATATTCATGTTAAAAAAAAAAAATGGAACTAGGCTACCAACTTAAACCATTCACAAAAATAAACTCAAAATAGATAAACATAAGATAGCAAACTATAAAGTCTTAGAAGAATACATAGACAGAAAAGTATCAGACATATATGGTAGCAATATCTTTACTGATAAAGCTCCTAGGGAAATGGAAACTAAGGAGAAAATTAACAAATGGGATTATACTATCTAATAAAAGAGCAATATGCAAATTGGCCATCACACTGCTACACCCACTAGCCACACCCAACAGCCATGCCCACCACCAATCAGGAGCGAGTATGCAAATTAACCCAACTAAGATGGCTGTGGCCATAAAGATCAAGAGGGAGGTTAGGGTTTCCCAGACGATGGAGGAAGCCAAGTTTTCCGCACACCCTGGATGGCCCAGGCCTCCACTTAAAGCTACAGTTTCAATTCTAGAAGATAAATAAATCCCAACAAAAATGGTAGCAGCCCCAGAGCTGGAGAGAGCAGGAGGCTAGGGTTGCCCCATGAGATGGAGGAAGCCAAGCTTCTGCAGCCCTGGCCTGGCTTGGCCTCCGCTTAAGGATACAAAGTTTCAATTATAGAAGATAAATAACCCAAACCGGTTTTGCTCAGTGAATAGAGCCTTCGCCTGCAGACTGAGAGGTCCCAGGTTTGATTCCAGTCAAGGGCATGTACCGTGGTTGCGGTCACATCCCTAGTAAGGGATGTGCAAGAGGAAGCTGATCAATGTTTCTCTCTCATCGATCTTTCTAGCTTTCTATCCCTCTCTCTTCCTCTCTGTAAAAACTCAATAAAATATATATTAAAAAAAGAAGAAGATAAATAAATCCCAACAGAAATGGTTGCCACAACAGAGCAAGCAGAAGGCTTGGCTCTGCTCCAGGCTACAAAGTTTCAATTGTAGAAGGTAAATAAATTCCAGATACCAGGGCCTCTGCTTGAGTAGCTGGGGTCATGGCTGGCCTGCAAACCACCACAGGCCCCTTACCTAGGCTGTCCCATCCCCCAAGAAATCCCCACCCTGATCTGAGACACCCTTCAGGGCAAACAAGCTGGCCCCCTCCCATGCACTAGGCCTCTATCTTATCTAATAAAAGAGTGATATGCAGATTGACCATCACTCCCACACAAAGATGGCTGCCCCCATGTGGACACAAGATGGCCACTCCAAGATGGCCAGTAGGGGAGGACAGTTGGGAGAGACCAGACAGGCAAGAGAGGGGAGTTGGGGGTGATCAGACCAGCAGGGGAAGGCACTTCAGGGTGAACAGACCTGTAAGGGAAGGGCAGTTAGGGGCAAAAAGGCTGGCAGGGGAGCAGTTAGGCATCAATCAGGCTGGCAGGGGAATGGTTAGGGGGTGATCAGGCTAGCCAGCAGAAGTGGTTAGGGGAAATCAGGAAGGCAGGCAGGCAAGCATTTGGAAGCCAGAAGTTCTAGATTGTGAGAGGAGTCCCAGATTGGAAAGGATGCAGGCTGGGCTGAGGAACACCCCTCATTCCCATGCACAAATTTCATGCACGGAGCCTCTATTACCAAAATAAAGAACTTCCGCACAGCAAAGGAAACCATCAACAAAACAACAAGAAAGAAGATGGGAAAACATATTTGCCAGTTTTATCTTCTATAAGGGTTTAATCTCCAAAATGTATAGGGAATTTATAAAATTTAACAAAAGGAAGATAATCAATCAAAAAAAAAAAATGGACAAAGAACCTACATAGACACTTTTTTTATAGGGTACATTATGAAGTCCAAGAGACATATGAAAACATTCTCAAACTCACTAATCATCTGACAGATGCAAATTAACATGACAATGAGGTATCATCTCACACCTGTCAGAATGGCTATCAACAAATCAACAAAGAACAAGTGCTGGCAAGGATGTGGACAAAAGGAACGATCATGCACTGCTGGTGAAAATGCAGATTCGTTCAGCCACTGTGAAAAACAGTTTGGAATTTCCTCAAAAAACTAAAACTGGAACTCTCATTTGACCCAGTAATCCCACTTCTAGGAATGTATCCCAAAAAAACAGGAACACCAATCAGAAAGATATATGTACCCCTATGTTCATAGTAGCACAGTACAATATATAATATTTGGAAACAGCCTAAGTGTCCATCAGCAGATTAGTGGGTTAGAAAACAGTGGTATATCTACACAATACAATACTATGATGCTGTAAAAAAGAAATAACCCTTATAATTTGCAACAGCATGGATGGACCTGGAGAGCATTATGCTAAAAGAATTAGGCCAGTCAGAGAAGGATAAGTAACACATGATCTCACTCATTTGTGGACTATAATGCATAACATAAACTGATGAACAATAATAGATCCAGATACATAGAAACATCAAACAGACGCTCAAACCTTGGAGGGGAAGGCAGGGGAGTATTGAGGAGGGGATGGGTTTAAGAAATCAACCAAGGGACTTGTATACATACATATAAGCATAACCAATGGACACAGACAGTTGGGGGTGGCTGGGGAGAGTTCAAGGAGGAAAAAAGGAGACACATCTAACACTTCAAAAAAAAATTAAAGAAAACAAAAAGGAATAGGAATTAAGGATGGACTTAGTTCTAACAGTTATGGGGAGGTGATAAAAAGCATAACCAACAAGGTCAGTTTTTTTAAGAAATACATTTGTAAGTAAACATACAAAGTAGCATTCTTTATATTGATATTATCTTTGAAATCTTTAAAATCCTAGGGCTAAATGTGGACTTATTTTGTTATCAAATGAAGACTAAAATTTAAAGTGTTTTCTTCATTTAGTATGAGAGTATGTGTAGAACATTATGGGTAAAGTAAAATAATATGTGTTTATACATTATTTTCTCTAAAGGTCATAATAAATGTATACTAGAAAAACTAATATATCTATAAGTGTATCTATTAAAAATCAAGTTAATTAATCTAAAACTCATTCTGCCAGATCAAAATGTCTTAATGTACAAAAAGGAGGCAAAGACCTAAATTAGCTGTGACTACTGTGCAAGTGAAGATCATAGGCAAAAGTGTATGAAATGAATCAATGAAATCTCTCACCAATAATGATTTACATCCAAAGGTTCTTTCCCTAGTCGAATCACTTTACAGATGTCATATGATCTAAAGATACTTTCTGCTGGTGAATTGATCTGTAACTTTACAGCTGATAGGAATAAACACCAGCATAAAATCAGAGAATTGGTCTTCAAAATATCTCAACAATATGAATTAATATAAGGAAATAAAGGGATTTATTTTTTTTAATTGCACCCAATGGAAAAAAATAATAAAATAAAAATAATGTATGCATACAAAGTAAAAACATTTTGCAAGATGTCTAAAAATAATTATTATACTAAGTGAAGAAAATAAGAACTTTTTATTGTCAGTATTATAAAAAAATTAAAAAACATCTACTAAGCACAGAATGGGTTAAATAGAGAGCAGAGTTAAACCAAAGTCACAATTGATAAAGACCTTTTGGAAGGAATGAGAAATGGCAGAAAATGAAATAAACTAAAAGTTGGATAAACATGGAAAATATAACTAAATCAAAATGTAAATTAATAAAATCATTTTAAAATAGGATGGAGGGAATGATATATACACAACATAAAATATGGAGTTTCTACCAGTGCACAAATTGAATTCCAAGGAAGAAATTAAAAGAATAATTATTCATCAAATGTGGAGTAGAAAAAAATTTCATGAACCAGAGCAAATAAACTAATCTGATTTCTCAGTTTCCCAAAAGAATGTTTAGTTCTGAGATATATTCAGGAAATAAAATGGATATGAATTTTGACTGTCTGTATTTGGGGACCTGAGCAAGAGGTGGATTTTGAAAGTGATTCTAAAGTATCTAAGCAAGGAATACAAACAGGTAATTTAGAGGCAAGGCAGGTTTATGTTTGGCCCCTCTCGCCTGTTTGGTTGTTTTTAGATTTACAGCCAATGCCAGAAATTTTAAAAAATTCAATAAATATATAATAGAAAGCTAAATTAACAATAGCTCCTGTTGAATGGAGAAGAGACCACCCAAGAGGCAGAGACCCCTACCCAGGAAACAACTCCAAATAGCCAATTGCGGAGTAAAATAACAAATTTTATTACAGATTCGAATCTGGGCTGCCGCCGCCAGGATGGAGCAGGCAGAGACAGCAGCCAGCAGTTACAAATCCAGCTTTTTATACATTTCAAAAAAAGGGGGGTGGAGGTCCACGGGGCTGGAGCTGACTGGTTTCTATATTGCTTAACCTTGCGGTTGTATGTATCGGCCAGATGGCCTAATCTCCCTTCTTGGTTCGTTCTGTTCTTTTAGCCTTGACTAACCCAGACTGTTGATTTGGCCTTCAGGTCCAGGAGGGGGAGGGATGAGTAACTTTCTACCCTCCAGGCAAGGTCAGTAATTTCCCACTCCTCAGCAAGTAATCAAAGGCCGAAGTCAGATAGCAAAGCTAAAATTCAAACAGCAGTTTTTACCAAAGTATGGTTGCCACCATATTTCAGCTCCTATAACAGATTAACCAATTAAGCTCATTGTTTTTTAGTAACACCCCGCCCCATTCTTTTAAAGTATTTCAATTCATATATTCTTAGTTGGGTAATTTCTTCCAGGTGGAGATTTATTGACCCATTACCTTATTCTTGTGGCTCTCTTATTTATTTTATTTTTTCTTTTCTTTCTTGTTGAAAGTATTACAGATATCTCATTCGCTTGTTTCTTTGTTTATTTTCCCATTGACCTGGGGAACCCCTCCTTCCCAGGCCTTCACCACTCTATTGCTTGTGTGTATATACGAATGTTCCCGAGTTAATCACTCCCCATGCTCCCACCTCCACCTTCTCTTCCATGTCATTCTATACCTTTGGGTCTATTTTGTGCATCTGTTTATTTTGTTCATTAGATTTCACATATAAGTGAGACCATGTGATACTTGTCTTTCTCAGCTTGTATCTCCCGAGATTGCTCAGCAGGATTACATGTGTGGGCCTTCATTCAATTGCCTAGAACACAAATCACATGGTTACATTCAATTGTAAGAGAGATTGGAAATGTTTAGATCTGTGAACTGAAAGAATAGGAAACGAGTTTGTTATCAGCTAGAAATCTCTGCTCCAATATACCCTTCTGATCACCAAATATTTGTTCATGTTGGTTCCCTCACACAAACCACTGTCATTCCCCATCCAAATAGACAAGCCAGTATAACCAACTCAAAGATAAAGATCACTGATATGCTCAATGGTCTTCATCATATCTGCGTGCATTAGCTAAGGAACAAATGATCGAAAAGACTAATGCTCCTCTCCAATCATATACAAAACACAGTGTTAGAACTGAGTCAGGAGGGGTGGGAGTGCTTTGTAAAAATCTTTGTAGTTGAGAGTATTACATATGACCCCCCCTCCCCTTTCCCCCTCATTGCCCTCCTCCACCGAGTTCCAGCCCACCCAGGCTTTCACCACCCGTGGGCAATGCATATATGCATGTAAGTTCTTTGAAGAACTTCTTAATATAGAGGAAGAATGGTAAACACTGAGTAGTTACTGATCCATAGCAATTATGGAAACATGCCAGACTGGCATTAAAAGATCACTCTGCCTTGGCAAAAATTATAGTTCATTGGAGAAACTGGATTCTCTTCTGTTCATTCTTTTTTTACTTCCCACAATTCTATCCTATGGAAAATTCAACCCGATCATCATTCTCCTTGACCTCATGTGAAGTGAGTGTTTCAGCATCTGACCTTTATGGAGTCTAAATAGCTTTTAGTCTACCTCTTGCTTCCTTTAAAATTTGGGAGTCCAAAGAATTAAGTTTCAAAAAGTCAGACTTTTTTTTTTTCTATCTAGACATATGTTTTGGGGCACAGTAGTTCTATTAAAACCACAGTAGACTTCTAATCAAAGTACCATATTTGTGTGCCTTTAACCACCCTCCAAGATAATTTTTTAGGTCTATGATTATATTTCTATGGTAGAAAAACAACAACACAGAACAATCTTTGCCCATTGGTAATGCCTTTAAAGAATTATCCTATTGTTGAAAGTATTACAGATGTACTCTTCTTTTCCCCATTGATCCCCTGCATCCCGCTCCCCCCTACCCATAGACCTTCATCACACTATTGTCTGTGTCCATGGGTTATGCATATATGCATATAATTATATGGTTAATTTCTTCCCCCTCCAACCTCTCATCCTCAACTTCCCTCTGAGATTTAAAGGTATAGTTGTCAAGCCTAACTTATTTCTTTATATCTTCCCCCTCTAAACCCCTCTTTAGACTATAAGCAGCCACTATGGTGTTATCTGCAACAGCTGACTTGGAAGGATAGGCCATACTTTCAAATTGGTCCTTGCTTTAGGTGCTGAGCCTTGGCAGATTTTGTTGCCCAAAACTTCACTTCTTTTTATTCCTTACTGTGTGACTTCTATAAACAGATTTCTCAGACTTTCAATATCACAATGATTGGGCTTTCTTTTGATCTCTTAAATCTCTGTTTGAAAACTGGACAGTTTCCTGTGCTCATTTCTTTCCTGTAATATCTTTCTAAAGGCAGAATATAAAAGCATAACATTAATCTGTATCTTTCCAGTCACCTCCTCTATAACTACAAGTCCAACATGCATTACATCCTCCATGCTGAGTATTCATTCACCTCCTTCTGTCAATAATACTAACACAATCAGTAGCACCCTCCTCTACAGCATACTCTCCAGGATCCTTTCTGCTGCCCCACTATCTCCTCTCAGTCTGCTCTGCTGGAAGCACTTCCTCTTTCGGGCTTTTAAATATGGGATTTTTTCAGGGCTCAGTTTTTAGACCTTTTCTTTTATCTAGACTCACTCTTCTAAGAAGTTTATCAACTTTCATAGCTTTAAATAACATTTATATAAAGATAAATTCCAGGTTATCATCTCCAGTTCCATCCTTTTCCATGACATAATTTCATTTAAAAAATAGTATAACTGTGTTCACATTACCAAAAAATATGCACATAGATATTTTTAGATGGAGAAGAGGAGGATCAAAAGGCATAAAACTATGCAAAATCATGAGTATATTTATCCATTTTCTCTTTAAAGTGAAAACTCAAAAGCAACAGTGGTTGATGGGAGAAATGTTGTATCCCCAGGTATGTTGTACATTATAGATACACTGTACATATTTGTTGACTAGATGATTGGTGTACTACATGTTAATGAAGCATTATTTTAATAGAAATGTGGTAATTTTTAATAGCTCATTCTAATGCAGATGTGTACTGTATGACTAATAACACTAACTTACACAATATTTTCTTCTCTTTGCTAGATCCCAATGCTCTGGCTGGCCAGGCTGGTCCTGATCATGCTCTGATAGGAGGAATAGTGGCTGTAGTTGTATTTGTCACGCTGTGTTCTATATTTCTGCTTGGTCGATATCTGGCAAGACATAAAGGTGGGTTGTTTTTAATAGCGTTGTTAACGTTGACACAAATATTCTAAATAATTGCTTTACCATGATATATGACTGTACATGTGTGTGTGTGTGTGTGTGTGTGTGTGTGTGTGTGCGCGCGTGAGAGAGAGAGAGAGAGAAAGAGAGAGAGAGAGAGAGAGAGAGAGAGAGAGAGAGAGAGAGAGAGACATCTAAATACTAGACTAGACTATTTCAGGGCATTCTCGATTCTTTTACTTAGCTGTGAAGTTAAGTTGGCTTAGTCCTGGCCAGTGTGGCCCAGTTCATTCAGCATTGTCTCATGCAGGGAGAGGTCACCTGTTCGATTCCCCATCAGGGTATGCCCGGTTGTGGGCTAGATCCCAGTAGGGCATGTGCAGGAAGCAGCTGATCAATGTTGCCTTCTCACATCTATGTTTTTTTTCCCTCTCTCTCCTTCTCTCTTTTCTCTCTAAAATAAATACTAAAACCATATTTGCAAACTAAATAAATAAAATTAAGTATGCTTAGCAAAATGATGTTTAACCAAAGCCAAAGATCACAGAGTAAATCATGGCTGGAAAAACAAAAACAGAAGCAAGTTTATAATTTATTTCTAGAACTGAAATTCAACTATAACATTAAGCTTTTGGTTATTGTTTTTGTTTGTAGATTTATGGACACACATGTGGTCATATTAGTGAGAATAATATGTGTTTCTTTTTTGTAATGGGCTAGGTAGCAAGCTCTTGATATAATTTACTTTTAAATGGAGTTACCAAAAGGAATAGTGACACATTTGATGTGATCATTATCAACTGCTTAACAAAAGACCCTGATTGCTACAGCTGCATGGATCACATGGTCTGTATCCATCATTAAAGAAATCAAAGTATTCATTACCCACTCCAGTTTGGCTGTTACCTGTAGTTAACCTGGCCGCAGCTTCCTCTACAAGGTTTACCGAAAGGCGGAAAGAAAGTGTGCAACTTTAGAAGGGTAAATTGTGTGGTTTATTACACCTCAGAATAATTTCTAACATGTGAGACATCTGGCATAAGTTCCTTCCTAAATCAATGCGGCTTTAATGCTGGCTATTTACCAGTCTCACAGAACTAACACATTTTTCTTCCAATACCCGCAGGAACATATTTAACAAATGAAGCTAAAGGAGCTGAAGATGCACCAGATGCTGACACAGCCATTATCAATGCTGAAGGCAGCCAAGTCAATGCTGAAGAGAAAAAAGAGTATTTCATTTAAAATGCAGGCCAAGATTCCGAGTTTTACTTACCAAGGCTGGCTGTTGGAGAAAACTGGCTATCATCTTTCAGAATTCATTTCTACCATCTTCTGCTTCCTTTATTAACTTCCATACCGTACTGCTATCTGTAGCCAGTGCATACCAGCAATCAGCTGTCGAAAGCATCCTTCTTTAATTACCGTACCATTCATAATGCAGGACATTTCTTACTGCCTAAATTCCACACCATTGCTCTCTTAACATACAGTGCTTGAATATACAGCCTTAACAATGTTAATCATTTCCTTGGATCATGATAATTGAGTTGTTTTTATGCATTGAAAAATGTATGCAGAGATTTTTGTTTTTGTTTTAACCCCTCATTTTTCACCCTCTTTAAGTCATGGACTTAGTTTGCCATCGGACAGCTTTCACAAGAAACAGGATTAGATGACGAGCTAATGTGCTTAAGTTTAATGAGACATTAGAGGTTTACAGACAATATTTTCTACATGTCTCTCTTCAAGGACATGCTTAGAAATATAAGCCCTAGGAAACACAAACGGAAAACACTATAGTATAGCTCTGGACTGTTTGTGATATATACTGGTAAAGCTGCATCAATTTGCTATTTTAAAATATAGCATTTGATACAGGAGCCATGTGTACGAATTGTAATCATGTCATGGTATCTTATATAATTATATAGCTCCCACCATTAGGTTACTTTAGCTGTTTACCAATAAACTGTTACAAACATTTTACTGCTTTGGGAATCACAAAGATTTCATTCATTGCTCTGATTTGATTCTGTAATTTATTTGCTTCACAAGAACTCACCTTCTTAAACAAAATTGAAATATCCATAGGGCACAATTTTGAAACATTTTAGTATCTGTATATAGTGCATATAATAAATCCAATTACACATTATTTGATACATATTTAACTTTTTGGCTGTAGGTAATTCAATCATAAGTAAGCATTTTCTAATGCCCATTATATCCCTTTAGATATTACTTAAACCAATATTAAAGTAGATAACATGTATTAGTATTTTGTCTGTATGTCCTAGCACTGTTCAACAACAAATTTTTCTAGTTCTTGTTAATTTTTATTTGTTATACAATGGAAGCACAATGTTATAAGGAAAGGTAATTTTAAGCTAACAACCAGTGCACAGCCTCAGGTTTTAAATTACAACCACAATAGAATAACCTAAAAATAAACTCTTCGTTTGTTAAAATTTTACAAATTTTCATTTGGCAGTTCCAGAGCTGCTTGCCTATGTTGGTTTGCCAAAAAGAAGTGTTTAAGATATGTTTTCTGTATAAATGAACTAATTCTTTATATTAAATTCCTGTCTATGCATTTTGAGGTACAAACTTATGAAACAATGAGTGATAGAGAATTTCTGCCATTCTTTTACCTCGAAGGTGAAAGTCTCTTTCTCTGGATTATTTCTGAATTTTGGTGTATTTAACCATTAAGAAATGCTGTATTCTTAAATATGACACAGAGTTATCTAAAGTCATATTATTTCTTCAAGTAAATAACAATATTGTTAGATTAGTTCTCATTACATTTGTTATATGCTAAAGATTAAAAATCCAGTTAGGTAAAAATTATTTTCCCATTTACAAGCATTGCACCTTTAAGAAGAAAACAAATATGATAATATGGAAGTTATACTTGTGATGTCAAAGCATGATGGCCTATGGTTTTAAAAATATCTTGGAATTCATATGGGGGAAATGAGAATGTTCAAGTACGACATAAAGTGTTAATATCAAATGGAACACAAGGGTGCTGTATCTTAGATTACTTATCAGAGAAGTTTAAATTCTTTAAAGATGTTTGAATTTTAAATTGTTTTTTTTTATTGTTGAAGCATTTATCTTGTTGATTTCTTACAAAAGAAAAAGGATGATGTCAGTCAAGCAGCACTTTTTCAGAATATACAGAACATAAATAATATGATGTGGTTGAGTGTTAACATAATAAATCATATACAGTATGACATTTTAAGGAAATAAGTCTGCATTGATGTGATTGCATGCTTGTTTTTACAGTTCAATTCATACCATCTGTGGAAAAATGCAATAATATGTTAATATAGTGTGGTAGTTTGAGAGAATCCGGTAGGTGCTACTAGACACATTGAAACTAGAATAGGTTTATAAACTGTTCATCTATTTCAACGCATAACTTTCAGAAAGACTCCACAAAGAAAAATTCATCCTGTTAGAGAAAGTGAAAAGGTTCTTATTGCAGAAGTTATATAAACCGCATCATCAATTACTATTTAAAGCCCAATTTCAGGATGCACTTACAAAATTGCTACTCTTCATGGATGTATTTACATCTCTCTTCATTTCATCTATATTCTACTTTGCTCCAACTGCTAAATTGTTCCCATTATTTAGAACACTGTAAAATTAGGGATCCATTTAAAGATTTTTGATTAATTAATCCTTTAGAGTAATGTAAAAAATCATTAGAAGTATTAAAAAGAAACTAACTAACTGGTATATTATGATTTCTGGGTTTTAATCAAACATTTTGCCAGTTCAATAGATCGATTTGAATTAGTATTGTTTTTAGTTACTGAAAAAAATAGCAAAGGAATTATATTTCCTAATTTAAAAAATTATTTTATTTCCACCAAACAAAATAAATAAAATATAACAGCTGCTTATTTCTATAAAATTTAAAATAAAATGAAATAACATTTTTAAATGGAGCCATGTTAATTGCAACATATGAAATATGCACACTCATACCCACAGAGCCAAATTCTGTCTCTGCTTAGTGAGCATAGTAGCTATGGAACTCAGTGGAAGGAGTGTGTGTGTGCGCACACACACACACACACACACACACCCCAGTAGGATATGAACATTATTTTTTACCCAAAGTAGCTATTCTCTGCCAGTGTACTGTTTACAATGTAAAGTGGTTGTCCTTCATCAAAAAAGTATAAGCAGTATTTTTCTTTTTTTCCATTTTTGAGTGTCCTAGATGGAACAATTATCAAAATTAGGAAGAAAAAGAAAAGTTTGTGAGTCCAAGAACAAAGACAGAGAGCATGAGCAGAGTATTGAGGCATGTGTGGGTGTGTTTAAGTTCATGTGTGTGAGAGGAGAAAGACATTGATTGATTGATGATTGACTTCAACTTGTTTTCTTTAACAGAGAATTCAAGAAGCAGTTTAAGGAACATGATATTGGCATTTAAACTAGAAACTGGATGATCTCATATTGATTCAAGAAGCTTAATCTTTCATTGAAACCCCACAATTAAAATAAATAAATAAAAAAACAGAGAAAGAAAACTTCCTCCTAAATATGGCAAAGAAGCTAACACTTCATTTATTTTTATTTTTTGTAAAAAATATATAAATATCTCAACTAAAGGACAAGTTCACGTGTAGTTATTTACTCATGACTGTAATAGCATTGAGATTCCATATAGGCACATGTACAGCAGCTGTGACAGTGACGGTTCTTCCATGTAATATAGCAGTTATCGTGTGATATAGTGCCACTTATTGCAAAGTGTTACCAAGGGGAACATTTAAAACATTTTTCCTTTTTCTTTGGCCTTAAAGGATAATTTAATAAATGATAAATATGAAATTTCACATTAGATTTTTAACTGTGGAGAAAATGGAAAACTTCATATCTTACTACAACTTCCTGGTCATATTACTAATTACTCAGAGCCCTCTATAAATGCCCAATATTACCCCCCTTTGCAAGTGTAACCTGTGATAAATATACAAAACAAAATGGACAAACAAAAATCTGTCAATGACAGCTGAAATAAATGAAACACCTAATAACAATTATTGAGTAATGCTTTTTTTAAGTGGCACAAAGTACACACTAAAAACTATGCAAAATATAGGTAACTACAGTGTACGTACATGTAAGTATCTTGTACTTGCTGTGTATGGATGTTTGAAACCCATGTAATTATAATATGCATTTTGAATATTGGGAAAGAGGAAATATTAGTGTAGATAATAGAATTTCTTTTGAAATATACACTGGCAATATTGAAATATACTCAGTGCAATATCTGCAATTCAATTGCTGGATACCTAATGCAGAGGGACTTAAAGAATTTTCCAGGAGATCCAAAAGGTTGCTAATCTTCACCTTCTACATGCTAAATCATTAATTTAAAATATAACTGCCTCAGTGGAACATTACTTTTTGTTGTTGTTGTTGTTTTGTTTTGTTTTTTCCTAATCATTAACGTGACACAATAAAATTATTTGGCTTAGTTTTAGCCTTACTGGAGAGGGAAAAAATTGATTTATATCTAATTCAATTTAGAATTTTTAAACTTTCTTTGAAATGTGTGTATGTTTAATGAATTGTGACACCCTTATTATAAGTACAAATTATTTAATCAAATACACAGGTTACCTTTAACAGGTAAAGTCACTACATTTCATTAGAATTTTTTTATCTTTGTTTTTTTTTTTTTTTAATTTATTTCTCCCTTTCTCTCCCTATTCTACCCTAAACATGCCCTTTGCACTTATATCCTTTGAAAGGCAATGGATTGAAAGTTAAAAGATTATAAACTGATCTAAGGGGAACAAAATATAAGAATGGGTTCTAAACTCATCAGCATTATCAATATTGAATGCAATCATTATTGAATACAGCTGGTAAGTTCTCTGCCATGCATACCTATGATAACCCTTCTACCTCTCACTTTTAACATGGGCTATGACACTTCAATACAAATAGAAGAAAAGATGATTTACAAGATATCCCAGGAAGCATTCTTTAGGGGCTCTCATAACAGTCTGCTCCCCACACCCGGGAATTCTCAAAAGCCAACTTGTTTTAGTGTATTCAAGGTTGTATGGATCTGCATTTGTTTTCCTTTTCTATTATTAACTTTTTCTGTAGGCAAAATATTGCAACTATAAAAGGACAGATCTTCTCATGCCTATTTAATATTTCAATGTAATATCTTTGTGTTGATTTATTAAAATAATTTAAATGGCAACACTTTGTAGTTCAATCTATTTATTTAAATTTAAAATGCAATTTCTTTGTGAGTAATACTATACTTTTAAGTAAAACTTTATAAATATAATTTATTTTCCCAAGCAGTGTTATCTATGTAAGACAAAATTTTAAGCATTTAAGATTGCCTCCATATTAACAAATAACCTCTAAATAATGAATGCAAAGTATTGCCGCAAGTGTCCATTTTATTTTGTGTGCACAGACATATGAAATTTTCAAATTATGTAATTAATTATTCTAAAATGAACATTTAAAAGCAGATCTTCCTCTAGAAAAAAAAGGAATACAAGAATAAAATCAAATTATGACCCCGAATCTGTAATATATGCTTGAAGTCTAAGATGTTTCTATGTTATATGGTTATGTTATAAATACTATTTGATCCTATCTTTATAATCTCTTCCATATATGTGTATATATGTATATATATTTATATACATGTATATATACATATATATATACATATACTAGTATAGGTATATGCTAGTTACAAGAAATGTATGGTTATTTGGAAGAGAATGGGCCCAAATGTGAAAAAGATGTAAAGAAACAAAAACAATAAACCCACTATTTCCCCTCTATGAAATATGCTGTATATTTCAAAAGAAGACAAGTTAAAAGATATTTGAAGATTGCAGGGGCAAAAGAAAAATCTACCAGGGCTCAGCACTTAAGCACTTTTCCTACATCCAGGGTCAGAACAGCAGTGATTCCTACACGGACTTTCAAGTGCGGTCTCATCGCCACAGTACACTTCTCTTACACACAGTACTGTCAACCTCAGATGTTTTCTGTCTTCAGATGCTTTTCTTTGTACACGATACTAGTAGTCACTTTTCTCGTTAAATTTGCTGATGGTGAAAGTTATATGCAATAAAATATTTGATGATTGAAAGCAGTGTTTACCAGTTGGTTAGAAAAAAACTATAAAATGTAAACTGAATTATCTCTTTATCCTTTTTGCTTTTCTCTGTGTTTCTAATGTACTGAAGGACTCTCATAAGTAGAAAAATAATTTAGACATTTTTTCAAAACTAGTACTCTTCCTCCTTTTAAATGTATAAAATGTTAAGCTCTTTACAATTTTTTAACTGTAACTGTTGTACCTATTGTAGATTCAATGATGCAATTAAGTAGTAACCCAAGGATGTATGAGTTTGGGATTACTAACCCATTTTCTTCATATTCAGTTCACATCAGTATTTGTGAATTGGTTGTTTTGCTTTTCATTCAACCAAAAAATATTCCCTCAAGAAAGCTCCATTTTTATCATAAATATTTAAATACAACCAACATTGAAACAAGTCTGCCATGTTAAAAATAACTTAAAGACTTATCTCTAAAAATTGTATTTAATAAATGCAGGTGTCCCCAGTGATGTGGCTTCAAAAATAAAATGTTCTATTTATATGATATGAAATTCACAACTTTTGGATGGGTATATTTATGACAGCATAAAAATTATGTGCTATAAAGAAGATCCATACAAATCAAGCATATTGCACAGTTATTGAATCTGCTGTTATCATTAATGTTTTCAAAAAACAAAATGCATATTGTAATATTGGGTACATGACACTTGCATGTTGATATGCCTATATACTCACAAAGTATTCAATGTGTACTTAGTGGCACTTAAAATATGTCATGTACAACCCTTATAAACATTCTTACAGGGTTTTCATTTGCAATTCATCTATCAGTAAAGCCTTGTTAGGAAAAAAAATTGCCCAATATATATGGAAAATAAAATTTGAATTTTAGTTATCTGTTGAACATTACTGAATTGTCTATTCATTTAGTTTATTTTATTAGAGTTAAAAATAGACATTGAAAGATGGAACTTTCTTTTTACCCACTGACAATTTATTAAAGATTTACAAGACAAATTCCTTTATTCCAAACACATTATTGTCTATATTTAATTCAAATTGCATACATCATTCACTTATTTTAGATATCCTCAAGGATGCCCATTTTTCTTTTAAGTTTCTAAATGGAAGTTTTAAAAATTAAGCAGTAGTAAAATAAATGTTATCTTATTTGTACATTTTGTACTTTCTCCTTGGAATATATGAACCTTGTAATATGCTAAGGGTTAAAAAATGTTGCTGACTTAGGGAACTTTGCTTGAGATTGCCAAAATTTCAAAATTCTGTAATTTTACATTCACTTATGTCTGTTTACTAATGTTGACTATGAACAGAATAAAAAATACCTACACCTATTTCTTTTATAATTTCCACACTCTAACTAGTATTATATAATCCAACTACCTAAAATAATACATTCAATAATATATTCATCCTAAGTTTATACTAATTAAATTTGAGATAAGCTTTTAAATTTATGGAGGATTTTCTTTATGTCTTTGGAAGTTCACTTACCATAAGCTATTTTATAGTCTACTTTAAATAACAGATTTTGTTATACAGGGTAAGCCAAAGGCTGTATAAGAATTAGTGTCATTTGGGTCTGATATTTGTGTTAGACCATGAAATATTCCATTAAAACTTATCTGTAAATACAAAGCAAGATTTTGTTTCTGGTTTATTTTGTTAAGTAACATTATATTTAATTCAGTTTCTCTTAACAAAAGAAGCCCTGTGATACATGTTAGCAAATCTGATATTGTATTGAACATCAAATTCAATATAACTTAAAGAAAATTATAACATTTGAAATAACACATTCATAGACACTATTTTTTTTTTATGATAGCCCAAATGTCCACTCTTATTTATCTCTACACTCATATGCACACCACAAGACATCCATGTTTTCTAGATAAATCAATTGGATGGGTTCATGATGACATTGTTATTTCTGTCAAAATATTTTTGACTTTTCTTTAATCAAAGAGGCACACTGGAAATTCTACTTAATATAATTCACTAAAGCATTAAGTCTAGGTGTTCATAATAATTGCATAGTACTTTCACTCTAAGACAGAGACTTCATTACATGACAATCCTGGGATAAAAATGCTAAAAATAACTGCACACCACTTTAAAATAAGAAGTTACAAGGAATAGATGATAGATAGATAGATGATAGATAGATAAATAGATAGAGATGATAGAGATAGAGATAGAGATAGAGATAGAGATAGAGATAGAGATAGAGATAGAGATAGAGATACTAGAGGTCCAGTGCATGAATTTGTGCACCAGTGGAGTCCCTTGGCCTAGCTTGTGGGATCAGGCTGAAACTGGCTCTCAGGCATTCACTGAGGGGCCCTGATTGCAAGAGGGTGCAGGCCAGGCTGAGGTACCCCACCAGTGCATGATTGGGAACAGGGAGGGACACTGGAGGTTGTCCTGCCATGGAGGAATGGTGGGAGGGCTCTAGGGCATGTCTGGCCCATCTTGTTCAGTCCTGATCGGCCAGACTCCAGCAGCAAGCTCACCTACTTGTAGGAGCGTCTGCCCCCTGGTGGTCAGTGCACATCATAGCAAGCAGTTGAGTGACCAGAGCATATTATTAGCATATTATACTTTTTTGGTCGAACAGCCAACTGGACAATGGGACACTTAGTATATTAGGCTTTTATTATATAGATATACATATATATGTGAATATTTTCATACAGGAGATATATGGTGATAAAAACATTAAAAATAAATAAATGAAAGACTGTTTAAACTAAAAATAAATAAACCAGTAAATATTAAAAATGAAAAAATTCAAACCATACTTAGTTTTGAGAAATGTAAGGGTATTCCCTTCCCTTCTAATGATTTATATCCTAGAAAATAATATGTATAATAAATATATAGAAAATTTTTAAGGGGTAAAGCAGCTTTCTGTGTGCATTTTAAATGCTACTTATTGCTGCTCTACATTGCATGTTTTGCATGTTACTTAATCATACCATAACTATTTAACACCTACTATAGGTATATCAAGTCAGTCCCCTCATGAACCTGAATACAGTGTTCTATGCCCAGACCTTCAAAACTCAATAATAAATTATCCTTCAAAAAAAATAACTAACCATTTTCTACATTTTTGATATTCCTGTATTGGAGGGAGGAACGAGGAAATTCTACTAATAATAATAGAATCAAATGAACAAAATAAACTGAAGAACTAAATAGAAGTGGAGACATGTGCACATGAAACAGATTGACAGATGTGAGAGTGGAGGTGATTGGGGCAGATGGGATAAAATAAGTGAAGAAATTAGCCAGATAGCATATATGAATAGCCCATGAACACAGAAAAAGAATGTGGCGAGGTCCAGAGGGAGGAGGAGGGTTGGGTGAAGATGAGCAGAGGGGGGATGAAGATGGGAGACATTTGTAATAATGTCACAATAAAAATAAAATGTAAAAAATACATAGCTAAATAAATAAATGAAGTATAATTATGAAAGGGGTATTTCAATTTAATCAATCTGAAAAACAAACATTTAACCTATCTTTCAACCACTATTCATGGTCTCAAATGTGATCAATATTTCTCTCTGAAGATTCTCTGTATTGATTTTTGAAAATAGATCTGAATAATAAGCTATCAATAATACTTTATTGGGCCAGAAAATTTAGGGGATTAATTTATATTCTAAAGAGTGCCATAACAATGTCCAGAATCAGTACATTATTAAACATGTGAATAGCATGTGTCCTGCACATACTATCAAAACTGTAATGTGTTTTGTCTTTCTAAACCAAATCCTTACACAAATGGAGGGTGCATATGACATGTGCACATGAAAAATTTAAGGAATATGTTTTCCCATAGATTTGAGTTGGTATACAATAACAATACGGTATATACAGTCCTCTTAAACTAATAAAATAGCACTCATAGAACAGCATAAGATTTAAAAACATCTACACTAATAAAAGAGAAACATGCAAATTGGCCATTACTCTGCTACACCCACCAGCCAATCAGAGTGAGTATGCAAATTAACTCAACAAAGATGGCGGTTAACTTGCACATTCAGGCACAGAGTGAATACTGAAGACAGTGTAGAAGGAGGAGGGAGGTAAAGCAGAAAGTGGGGCAGGGTTATGCAGCCAGAGGGAAAGTGCAGGGCAGCAGGAGGCTGTGGGAGGGAAGCCTGCCTCAGCAGGGTAGCTCTCTTCTCTGCTTTTCTCAGGCCACCAGCAGCCCTATTCTTGCAGGAATCTTCCTGCAATGGGCCTCTAGTTAAATTAATAAAATTGATACGTCAGAAAGATATGTCTTTTATTCCCAAATTAGGAGATTATCAGGATGAGAAAATTTGTTTCAATGTGTTTGATAAAAAATGATTAAAAGAAAATTGGGAATTTTCTGAAGATAATTTGTATCTACGATATTTAGCAATTTATCTAAAGGGAACACTTCCTAATACCCTTTTGTCAGAGATCGAAGAAACTTTGTGAAATGGAATCTCAAAGGGTCAACTGTTCCACAAAATCTGAAGGCTCCAGGGCTGGTGGAAGGGCTGGCGTTCGGGATCTAAGGAATCCCATTTAACCCACATATTCTACCAATTACATGTCCATTTGCTTTACTAAAGGAGCTCTTTAAAATTGGATTTGTTTTCATAACATACAAACCTAACTAATTTTGCACCTTTTGCTCTAAATTGAATCCTATGCTTCAGGATATTTTCTGCTCCTTAGCAGTGAATAACATATAATGCATCATGTGATACCAATGTCTCTTCTTTGACATGTATGTGTCATAGAAATCATTCATATATATTTTTAAAATATATTTTTATTGACTTCATAGAGGAAGGGAGAGGGAGAAAGAGATAGAAACATCAATGATGAGAGATATAATCATTGATTGGCTGCCTCCTGTATGCCCCCTACTGGGGATTGAGCCCACAACCCGGGCATGTGCCCTTGACTGGAATCAAATCTGGGACCCTTCAGTCCCCAGGCGACATTCTATCCACTGACCAACCAGCCAAGGCAAACTCATTATTATTTTAAATCAAATTTTGCTTCCAGATTTTTCTGCTAATCTGATGGAATCATTTAAAATAGGACATGCACATAGTACTTTGATTAGAAATAGGGGATACATTTTAAGCCTGACCGTGATCTCCAAGCTAAGAATCTGCCTATAGCCTTCACTAAAAACATCGCATTCCCAGCTGTGCAAACATTTCTAGTTCATTTTGGCTTTCTTGTAACCTGTCGTTAACTACAATATTGATACTACGATATCAGAATATCACTCTCCTTCCCCTTTCTTAGAATACAGCCCCTAAAACCCTTGGAATCTCTAGAAATTATAAATGTGTGTTAGTGTGCTAAGAGACGACTGGTGCCTGGAGGTTTCTGGATATTCTCAGGATGGAGGCTAATTGTGTGGGGAAACAACCTCGAGATTAAAGGGTTGAAACTTTTAGGCCAACCCCTGACCTCTGGGAGGGGAGAGGGAGCTGGACGGTGAGTTAATCACCGATAACCAAATTTTTTTTAAAATATATTTTATTGAATTTTTACAGAGAGGAAGGGAGAGAGATAGAGAGCTAGAAATGTCGATGAGAGAGAAACATCGACCAGCTGCCTCTTGCACTCCCCCTACCGGGGATGTGCCCGCAACCAGTGTACATGCCCTTGACCGGAATCGAACATGGGACCCTTCAGTCCGCAGACCAACACTCTACCGCTGAGCCAAACCGGTTTCGGCCGATAACCAAATATTTAGTCAGTCATGCCAATGTAATGACAAAAATGTCCCTGAAGTATGGGATATTAAAAATCCCTGAAGTATGAGGTTTCGAGAGCTTCCTGTTTGGTGAATACAAGGAGATGCTGAGAGGGTGAGAACTGGGAAAGAAAATACAGCAATGGCTCACTTCCTCCATACCTGCGCTATGCATCTCTTCCATCTATTGTTCCTGAGTTATATCCTTTCTAACCTAGTTTTTCTGAGTTCACAGGGCTGTTGTAGGAGATTATCAAAACTGAGGAGGGTGTGTGGAAACCTGATTTGTAGCCAAGTCAGAGAGAAATTGTAGGTAACCTGGAATTAGCAGTCTCACAGCCCTTATCATGTGGGGGCTGCACTCATTCCAGGAAGTCAGGATCAGAATTGAGTTAAACTATAGAGTATGCATCTGGTGTCAGAAAATTGGTTCATGTGGGAATGTTCACCACCTCCTCCCCAATACACACACACACACACACACACACACACACACACACACACACACAGATTCAGAGCGAGTAGTGTGCTGCTTTTCCCACTTTCTGATTCCCTAACTTCAAATACTTTCTGCTTTTCCAAAGACAAGAAGAAATATCATTTCTCCAATAGAAGATAATTTTGAAAAATTCTTAGGAACTAGAACCATGTTTTACAAAAGAGGAAGCTGGTGTTTAAAGGTCACATATATGCCGCTTTAGTGAAAGAGCCAGGTTGGAACACACATCGAACTACTGAGCTCCACTGCCTCTCATTGGGGAATTTTCTGCCACTGGGAGCACAGGTCAGATTGCTGGTTCCTGACATTGTGCGGCATTAGTGGCCGTGTTCCTCCATCACAGGCATGATCTGTACTGCACGAACCTTGGAGTCACCACTGCTAATTTTTATGAGTCTGAGCTTCTCTTAGTGCCCTCACAAATAAATGATTAAAATACAATAGCGATGTAAATTGTGCTTAAGGAGGTTGCTGACAGGAAGTAGGAACCTAACCAGATATTTATTTATTTTTAATGGGGGTTTATAGAGGAGAAAGGGACAGTTTGGAAACAGGGTAATTCGTGGAGGTTAGAACTGAACAAAAGAGTTTTGGCCACTCCAGAGGAGCATCAAGATGTTGGGAAGGGCATAGGGAAAATAAATGCATTTTTCCAATTTATTATACAAATTGATTGGATACTAGAGCCAAAACTCCTGAAATATCTGTGAAAATTATCTTAGCATAAATGGTCAATCCCCAACATTACAACCAAACTAAAGCAACAATCTCAATTTTTTGAAGAAGAAAAAAAGTCACATTTTGTCAAATGTATAATGTGAATATATTTCAATCCAACTATTATATAGCTAGGGGACTGATTAAATTTATAATCTCAAGCAATACCAGCTCTTATGTGGGGTGACTTGTTAATTGAAGCTATAACCCCATGCTTCTTATCAGGGCTGGCTTCATGGGTGGATGAATAGTGGAACTGCACAGGACCTCACACCGCAAGGGGCCTCCTGTTTGGGGATTTGTGCCCTTCAGTGGCCATTTTGAAGTTTTTATAGTTTTCCTTAGAAATTGTTTTGCAAGTGAAGTCCTCTGGGGTGATGGAGCATGTACTTGGGCTTGGAGCATCAGCCCACCTGTGATTCTGCCCCTCACCACCTGTTTGCTTCCTAGGACAAGTTTTTACAAAGGCACTTCCCAGCTACTGCTAGGTGATCACTGCAGCCATGGCCCTGGTGGGGACAAAGGCACAGGCAGAGGGGGTTTAGGTCAGGATGTTCTTTTCCCAATTGTGGAGTTTCAGGGCGGACCAGGAATCTGTGAGAGTCTGCACTCACCTGATGCCCTAACAAGTGCTACATTAAATGTCAAATAAAATCCAGGACTACAGGTTGACTGAGACAGTATGGGAAGAAAAAGGATTTTGTTGTTGCTATGTGTTTTTTAAACCTACCAACAAGTGAAACTAAAAAGCAAGTGAATAAAAAAATCTGATGAGTAGAATGGACTGGTGCATATAATAGAATTAGGGGCATAGAAAGGGAGTGGACTGGCAATTCTCAGGAGGAAGGGAGTGTGAGAGATGTGGGAAGAGAATGGACAAAAATTTTATACCTATGGACGAAGACAGTAGCTGGGGTGGGGTGGGGAATTAGGTGGAGGGGAGCTATTGGGGGGGGGGAAGCGGAACATCTGTAATAATCTGAACAATAAAAATTTATTTAAAATAAAAAAACACAAAGTATCAGGTCTTTGCTTTGCACAAAAGCTTACAAATTAAGTAGCAGTCCCCTCTTCCATTTTAATAATATAGCAAACATATATTGTTTCAAGTTATCTTCAGAATGACATTGGCTTATCTTCAAATGCTTTGGTTTAATGTGTATGTGGTAGGATATGAAAATATTATCATTTTTTGTTTGTTTGTTTTTGTTTTTTTTGTTAAATATGTTATAAATTTTTCCACTTCTCTCTTTCAGGAGAGACATACAGGTCATGTTGCAGGTTCAAAATCTTAAGGCAAAAGTTACTTGAAAATTAACATTTTCAATCTTTTCTTTTTCAGTCCTAATGTCAATGTGAACAGTGAAACAACTACAAAATTAAAAGCTGGTATATTCTTTTGAAAATAAGTAAACCAAATCACATAAATAAAACATATGGCCCATACTAACTTAAGTTATTTAGAGAAGGGATTTGGTAATCATCCTACCTAATAATAGAGTAATATGCAAATTAACCACCACTCCACTACACCCACAAGCCATGCCCAACAGCCAATCAGAGTGAGTATGCAAATTAACCCAACAAAGATGGAGATTAATTTGCATACATGGAGGGAGGGAGGAGTGAAGACAGAACACAGCATAGAAGGAAGAGGGAGGGAAAGTGGAAAGCAAGGCGGCTGTGGCTGCTGGAGGGTAAGCACTGCCAGCATCTGCAGGGCAGGGTGGGGCAGGGTGAGGTTCGCAGCAGTGGTGTGCATGGGCCACAGAGGTGGCTGCAGCAGGAGACAGTGAGGGTGGCGGGGATGGCAGGTTGAGTGGGTCATGTAGAGCATGCAGCAATGGTGGCAGCAGTGGCGGGCGAGGTGGGTTGGGAGTGTGGGGTAAGGGGCGCAGCAGTGGTGGCAGCACTCCCGACAGTGTAGACTGTGGTAGCAGTGGCTGTGGGCACAGTGGGGGCTGTTGGGATGGGCGGGGCACGCCCTACTTGTCTCTCCCACCTCGCCCCACCTGCCACAGTGGGACAGGTGTTTGGGGGGGAGAGAGGAGGTGGTGGTGGTGGGAAGCCCGCCGGAATTCTTGCAAGAATATTCCTGCAACAGGTCACTAGTTTTAGATAATTTTCTGAAGATAATTTAACATGACAATTGGAGTGCCCAAAAATATTTTAAAAAGCCAACTAATGATAATAGATTTAAAAGATTCAATAATAGTTATTTTTATATTTAAATTTGAGAACCATATGACATTTATTTTCATTTCAGATTATAATCCCTGTGTTCTAAGAAGAGTCCCAACAATGAGCAATTCAAACTATTATCATTGACCTTGTTGAAATGCAAATCAGGTTTCTTTTATTCCCTGATTAGAACATTTCAATAATATCCACTATTTTCAGATAAAATCATATACACACATCTTTCTAATTTAATCCTGCCTCTCCATATAATTTAGACTCTAATTATTTCCTCTACTTATATCCCATTATACAGTTTTCTTAAAAATCTTGCATGTAATGAGTTCTTCATGTTTCCTCATTTATTAAAAAGGAATTTTTAATCACTAAAAGATATCAGCAGGAGGTATAACACTGAGTATATCAGACATTGCCTCTGTCTTTATGTCACATATACCATAGGGAAGAGAATGAGCATTAGTGAAATATTCACAAAAATTATATATATTTTGTAATTCTGATAAATGTGGTATATATGTATGAAATGCTATAAAAATAGAAAGTCTCACCTATTGAGGCAAACTGATCTGAGGAAGAAGTGTTTGACATATGTGGGTGAGTTGATTGGTGTTAACCAGGTGAACATAAGAAGAAAAATATTAATGAGGCGGAGGAAGCAGCAAATGTTAAGAGCTAAGGTAGCTTCATTATTTTGGTAAAATAGAAAAGATGCTGGAGCAGAATTACATGGCATTTTATTTATATTTGTACCTATCACAAAGAATGGTTTCTTGCACAATCAGTATTAAATGTTTATTCGATACCAACTATAAAATATATAAACTAATATAACAGGGTTCATCCACTAAAACAGAAATCACTACACATTTTCAAAGAGCATTTGTTACACAGCTGAGAAGGCAAACGGGTGGTGAGCTATCCAGGGATTGGCAACAGTAGGAGGCTGTTATCATGCTCTGGAAATTGGAAAGCCTAGAAGCCAGAATAATCCAGCTGGAGCTAGAACAATTGTGGGTCTTCAAGACATGATCTGGTGCTGTAAATATAAGAGGGGTGTCCAGTGAGTTTTGAGTCAAGGAAGCGATAAATATGCCCCCCAAAAGGAGCAGGAATAGCATGTTTTCTCCCCTTCGTTGCCTTTCAGTCTATCCCAGATTACATGGAGACGTGTGTGCGTGTGTGTGTGTGTGTATGTGTGTGTGTGTGTTATACAGCAGAGGATATCTAAGAGCAAAGGGGTATTTTACCAGCATGAAAAATTCCCTATATTTGTAAAACTTACAACCTAGCCAAGGAAGATCATTCCATGCTATGATAATTAGATACCAATGACAAATATTATATTTTATTCCTGAAATTCTTGTGTGATATGCACAGATTTAAATCAGTATTCACATTATGAGGAAAAAATTAGCTCTAAATAAATTATAAACTTCCAGTGTTCGAGGTTAAATGTTATATTATATAGCTTATGGTTTTAACTTATTTCATTTAGTTTGAAAACTCAATTATTCATAGATGTTAAAATATTTTGTCCATTTGAATATATTACCAGATTTATTTAGTTATTCAAACAAATTAAAGTGAGCACCAATTATGTGCTACAGATGATGCAATGTGCTACAGATATGAAGATGGCAAAGATCTACTATGTTTGAGGAGTAGAGGAAAAGGCACCTTTAATTAAAACCACCATGCAATATTATTGAACACTACAGTAAAAGTTTAAGGAAAGTACTGCAATCCTATATAATAAAAGCCTAATATGCAAATCAACCAAACTGCAGAATGACCACTCATTACAACATGCACTGACCACCAGGAGGCAGACACTCAGTGCAGGAGCTGCTCCCCTCTGAAACTGCAGCAGGGGATGGGACTGGTGAACAGGCAGCACCAGGCCAGCCAAGGCGGGTGCAAGGAGGGGCCCCCTAATCTCCCCACCAGTTGCCCCAAAGATCAGCTCTGATCACCAGCCAGGCCTAGGGACCTACCTGTGCACAAATTTCATGCACCAGGCCTTTAGTGTCATAATAAAAATAATAACTTTTTTTTATATATATTGATGAGAATTATCCAATAGGAAAAGAGACCAAAATTGTTGATTCAGGAAGGGGAAAAAAATTGGGTGAAAGATGATTTTTGAGTAGATAAGAAGAACTGGAGTTGGTGGACCATTCAAGGATGGTCCACCAACTCCAGGAACTTTTTTTTATTTGTTAAAGGAAAATGGAAAGTAGTGTGATTAAGTAAAAAAGAGAGAGGAGGAGGTACTGAAAGAGAAAGAATAAAACAAAATTGACCTCTGATTCCTTGTAGGTGCAAATAGACTAGCAGAATGAATGTCTAGGAAAAGCAGTAAAATTGCCATACAATAAAAATTCACTAGAATTAGTCATTCTGCAGCTGAAGACAGACCAGAGAGCTTTAAGCTTTATTGCGTGTATGTGTGTGTTTGATTTTCAAAATTGTTTAGGCAGTAAGGGTTACATTTAAATAAAAATGTTTGGTGGGTGTTTATGTTTTCATTATGTAGTTTAAAACCAATCTATAGTGATAGACTGTGGGATGAATAAAATGGCATTAGAGAAGGGATACATTGTGTGGGCACGATAGGCAGCAACTGCTGGGAGGCAGGTGCACCACCCTGAGGATAGGACATGATGTGGGGTTCAATTTTGAGGGTCAGGGTAGAGTTATGGGTTAGGTGCAGATCTGAATGTTCTTAGGTAGTGAGGTGTTAGGACTGGCTTGGAGAGTCCATGAAGTGTGTAGGGAGTAGGTGAGTGCAAAGGACCCAGCATTGTGAAGACCAGATCAAGGAAGGGTTGGGCCATGGAAATCCCACAAGGGCACCACTTTACTTCACCCTGCCCCCAACACTTCCCAGAGCACATGATTGAAGAGGGTGCAGGTTGGCTGAGCCACGGTGTGGGAGGAATGGGTGACATGGGGTTTTTGGGGTGCATGTCCCACTTCCAGAGACAGCTTCAGGGCTACACCCCAGCCTGTGCTGCACTCTCAGTGAGTAAGGATGGACTTTTTGACTAAATTACAATAATAAGGTGAAACCATAAAGGGGTTAAGAAATGAAATGATTTTTGAAAGTGACTACACTGTGAAACTATGTAAGATAAGTTAAGCAAAAAAGAAAGCAAATACAGAGGATGGGCATTGACATGCTGTAAAATCAATGGATTTTAGTTGCTGGGTGGCTACCAGGTGTATTAGAGTTAAGCAGCAGAGGGAATGAGATGGAAAGAAGTTGGATATTTTGCTTGGTGAGTCTAGCAAAAGAATTGTTGCCTGACTGGTGAGGCTCAGTGGTTGAGTGTTGACCAATGAACCAAGAGGTCATGGTTCGATTCCATAGTTGGATTCCCCTCCAGATCAGATGCCTATGTTGGAGGCTCAATCCCCAATGAGGAATATACAGAACGTACTCAATCAATGATTCTCTTTTATTGTTGATTAGTCTCCATGCACAAAATTCATGCATGAGGGGGGGAATGTGTTCCTTAGCCCAGCCTACACCCTCTCCATTCTGGAACATCCCTATCACCATTCAGGACTGCTGGTTCCCAACCGCTCGCCTGCCTTCCTGCCCGATTGCCCCTAACAGCTTCTGCCTGCCAGCCTGATAACCCCCTAACCACTCCCCTGCAGGCCTGGTGGATGCTTAACTGCTCCCCTGCCAGCCTGACTTCCTCTAAATGCCTTCCTCTGCCATCGTGGTTGCCCCCAACTTCCCTCCCCTCCTGGCCTAGTCACCCCTAACCATGCTCTCTTGTCAGCTTGGTTACCCCTAACTGCCCTCCCCTGCCAGCCTAGTTGCCTCCAACTGCTCTCCCCTTCAATCCTGATCACCACCAACTGCCCTCCATGGCTGGCACAGTCACCCCAACTGCCCTACCCTGCAGGTCTGGTTGCCTTCAATTGCCCTCCCCTGCTGGCCTGGACATCCCCAACTTACCTCCCCTGCTGGCCATCTTATGGTGGCCATCTTGTGTCCACATGGGGGCAGTCATCTTTGACCACATGGGGACAGCCATCTTGTGTGTTAGAGTGATGGTCAATTAGCATATTATTCTTTTATTAAACAGGATTTTTCTATCTCTCTCTAGCTCCCTTCCTATCTGGACTAAGTAAAAATGTATTTAAAAAAATAATTGTCAACTTTGTTTATCTTTTCAGAAAACTTGCTCTCAGTTTCATAATTGTCAGTCTTGTTTTATCTGTTACATGTATAGCTACCTTTGTTTTCTTGGTTTCTATTTTCATGAAATAACTTGTTTTATCCCTTGACTTATATAGAGGGTAAGACATCTCAAGATAAAAATGCACATATTTAAATAAATAAAATATAGAACACAGTGCACTAAATGTCACAATAATATAGAGATTTGAAGTGAAAATATTTAACTGTAGAGTCAACAGTGGAGGTTTTTTCAAAGGATCAGCCTGTAAGTATCAATATATTGCCAACAGACCAAGAAAACATTTTAGATAGGTAAACCTTTTGCATGGAACATTTTAAATATAGTTTGTGCACACTCCTAAACTTGAAGAAGCAAAGAGCATTACTGCAGACACTATGCAGTTAAATCTATTTTGATAAATACATGCTTTCCAAGATAACAATATTGGATTTTTTAAAGAATAATATTGCTATTGGTGGCATCAGAGGATAGAATTATAGTAATAAAAACTATTTTAGAAACATACTTTTAAAAAAATATATTTTATTGATTTTTTACAGAGAGGAAGAGAGAAGGATAGAGAGTTAGAAACATCGATGAGAGAGAATCATCGATCAGCTGCCTCTTGCACACCCCCTACTGGGAATCTGCCCACAACCAAGGTACATGCCCTTGACCAGAATCGAACCTGGGACCCTTCAGTCTGCAGGCTGACACTCTATCCACTGAGCCAAACCAGTCTCAGCTAGAAACATACTTTTATATTAAGTATAAATCAATCTGAAGTTTGAAGTTTAGAATATTAATATAAATGGTATACTTTTGGTTTAAGATCAGAGTAAAAGTTTTGTCATCTCCTAACTATAACCAGTGATACTAAGAACAATAAACAAAAATAGCAATAATAAAAACAAATAAATATGAGTGAACTCAAAATTATTAATTCAAAGAGACTATTTGACTCACTATTTTGAAAGTATTATTTATAAAAGTTACAATTTATGTTTTCATTAATACTGAGAATTTCTGTTTATATCTCTACCAACAACAAATATTTACATTAGTTTTATGTTGCAAGTGATATCTTATTGCTTATCACATGTTATTAGTGAGGCCATATAGAATAAAAGTATTTACAGTTAGAATGTTTAAAATTCAAATCATGGATTTGCTTATTATTTGGCAATATGTTCTTATGCAAGTTAATCTCACAGAAACTGTTTTTTCATCTGTGACATAGAAAAATTATAGTTATTTCTCAAATAATTTGTGATAGGCTTTTATTGATTTATTACTTTTGGGGCCACTTGTACATGGTATATGATGAATACTTGGTATCTAATGTAAAAACATATTTCAAGTATTAGGGATAAATATTTTAAGTAAAGAGCATCTTTATATTCTTTCCACACTTTTGATGAGGTGTTTGTCATAACAATCTTCTCTGTATTCTTTTCTTGTTTGTGTGTTTGATTTAGTGAAAGGACTATTATATGCAAACTGACCTCCAGGAAATTGTCCTGCCACCGCCAGCTTTCAGTTTGCTGTGACCATTCTTGCCTGTGGCTCCCACAAAAGCTACTGAATCCGCTTCCCAGTATTAGTGGTCATTTCCACATCTGAGCCTGGCCTGCCCTTTTCTCACCAGGCTGCAGTCTCTGCTTCTTCCCTATAATGCTGCATTCTCCGGGAGGGCACTATGAGTGCGGCCTTGCTGTTTTCCATATTGTGGGTCCCATCTGTACTGTATCTAATGGAAATTAATCCACATTCCTAGCAGGTGTATGTTATTATTTCCTAGATTGTAGTTCTGATGCA